>NC_045442.1:72775031-72928909 GCF_002776525.5 Piliocolobus tephrosceles
ACCCTAGAACTTAAAGTATAATAAAAAAAAAAAAAAAAAGAAAGAATTCAATGAGCTCCTAACTTCACTCAAGTGAGTGTGAATCACAGGACCAAGCTGTCTGAGCGATCACAGGATTAGACAAGAAGGTCAGGAGTGCTCCTTGATCCTCACTGCTGGCTGCAGGCTCCCAAAGTGCCACTGCACCTGCACCCAGTGCTTCTGAGAGGTGCCAGTAGGGATGGATGGTAACAGTGGTAGTCCCCTCTGCTGAATGCAGAGGTATGGGTGGGGGAATATCTTTTGGGGTTTCCCTCTAAATATTGTCATTATCTAAAACCTCAGAAACAGAAGAACAGCTAGCATCATGTCTTCTGAACCAATTCTGGTCAAAAAGGTTCTTTATGGCAGAGTTTTTCGAACTGTAGGGTATAGAGCGACCCCTTGGAGAAGTCTTTAAAAATCTTACCCATCACTCACAAGAACTTCTGATTCCCAAGGTTGGGAGTAAAGTGTAGGAGTTCATCTCACTCTTGGCGGCATCTCATGAGCTACATTCCTCAAGCTTAAGTAATTGACACTGTACATAGATCATTATGTTAAAGATACAAGAGCAATTAAGAATCCAGTATAATCTGTAAGTCAGTGATACCAAGGGTATGGGAGGCAGTGAGGGCAAAGAGAGTGGTACAGTCTGGGAAAGCCTCTCGAAAGGTTTGGAACTTGAGTAAAGCTCATTGGCCCTGTAAGATTTAGATAATATCAGCCAATAGTGATTGGATGAGTCCTATCATTTGTGGACAAATTGACTAAACAATCACAACGCACATAACTTCAAATGGCCAGATAAATAATCTTCATAGTCATGGTTCAGGGTGGGTAAAATATTGAAGGTATTACTTCTCACTCCAAAATGGCCTCCATTTCCCTGATACCCCATCTAGACCTGAAATAAGGTCAGCCCTCTTTTAGTTTCGCTGAGTTCAGTAGAACTGTCTGTAACTGGCTTTGTAACTGATCTTGGACAAGGCAATTAACTTTACTTAGTCTGATTTCCCTCGTTTGTACAATGGGAGGGTTGTGGTGGATGATTTCAGATCCCTTTCACTCTAGCATTCCATTTGACCCAGTTAAATGCTTCTCATTATTACATGACTGGAAGTAGGCCAGGTCAAATGATGCCCCTTCAAGCAGAACCATCAGATCCGGCTGTACACGGTAAAGATGGATATTAGACTGCTCAACTTATCATCATTAGTCCTGTAGTCTCAGAATGGGAATGCACTGTAGTTCATATCTGTCATAGTTAGTATTTGGAAGTCTCAAAGCTGGTAAGATTATTCACATATTTATTCCTGTGTACCACATATGCCACCCCACGTCTCCCCTTCATCATGTGTCTATGACAATATATTAAACAGAAAATCTCTATCAGCTGACTCTGGCAGAGTGTATTATTTACAGTGGTGTCAGAATGTGCTGCTTATAATTGACTGGGCTCATAATAAACCAACCTAAGAATCTTTTCTTTTCATATTCCTTCTTACTGGTAAATCTTCTGCTTGCATTCCTTCTTTCCATCAACACCTTCTTCATTATTTACAGAGGAGGGAACACACACCAGATGGTGCATGAGTAATATTGTAGGGTGACTCTTTCATCTTGGGAAGGCCTCTCTCTCTCTCTTCTCTCTCCTTTTCTCTGACTTAGGATTTTGCTGTGGTAATTAAGGGTGAGAGAAATCAAGTCAATTGGACTTAGTTTCTAAAGCAAACAGAATACACTTCTCCATTTCTCTCAGCTTCAGGAGACAATGTGGGGTAACACTAATAGTTGCCTGGGCAATTTCATTTTTTATCCTCATGTTTTCACTTACTACCTGTGAAACCGCGAGAAAATTACTGACCCTCTATGTGTCACGGTTGTGTCATCTGTAAAATGGGGATACTGATAGTATCTAACTCATAGGAATGTTGGGACTGTTAAACAAATAATGCATATAAAGGGCTAAACCCAAACTAAGAACAACAACAAGTACACCTAGGCCAAAGCACACACAAAGTACGGTCTTTCATGTTCCGCATTCATCAATAGAGAGTCCCCTATAATGTTCTGTAGCAGAATGTGTTTGGAATTGCACAGGGGAAGTGGCAGCCTTTCTAGCCCCCATCCAGCAGGATGTGGATGTGCGAGGCTGTGCCTGCCACTCCTCTCCCCGGCTGTGTACCTTCTCTTGTTCTTCTTTCAAAGACTCATTACACTTGGCATACACATGAGATTCTTACCTAGCCTGAGGAAGATTTTCCGTTTTTATTTTGTGGCTCCAGTAATCATAGGTATTAAGCATTACTGCCTGTCCTAGACTAACCTGCAAAAGCCAGAGGCTGGGTTTCTGTGGCACTGTGCTCACTGAAGCAGTATTTTCATAGTTATAGCAGCCACCTCCCATCTGCCACCTAGTCTCTCTGCCTGGAATGTCCAGAAACACTTTGGTGTATTATTCCCAAATTTAAATGGACAAAGTTTGTTCATAGAAAGGACTAATTTTGATGACCATTTCTTTTTAATTTAATTGCTCTGATGAAAAGTCTAATAATCATGTAATTCTTTTTTTTTATTTTTTTTATTTTTTTTATTTTTTAATTTTTTATTATACTTTAAGTTCTAGAGTACATGTGCATAACGTGCAGGTTACATATGTATACATGTGCCATGTTGGTGTGCTGCACCCATCAACTCGTCAGCACCCATCAATTCATCATTTATATCAGGTATAACTCCCCAATGCAATCCCTCCCCCCTCCCCCCTCCCCATGATAGGCCCCAGTGTGTGATGTTCCCCTTCCCGAGTCCAAGTGAGCTCATTGTTCAGTTCCCACCTATGAGTGAGAACATGCGGTGTTTGGTTTTCTCTTCTTGTGATAATTTGCTAAGAATGATGGTTTCCAGCTGCATCCATGTCTCTACAAAGGACGCAAACTCATCCTTTTTTATGGCTGCATAGTATTCCATGGTGTATATGTGCCACATTTTCTTAATCCAGTCTGTCACTGATGGACATTTGGGTTGATTCCAAGTCTTTGCTATTGTGAATAGTGCCGCAATAAACATACGTGTGCATGTGTCTTTGTAGTAGCATAATTTATAATCCTTTGGGTATATACCCAGTAGAGGGATGGCTGGGTCATATGGTACATCTAGTTGTAGATCCTTGAGGAATCGCCATACTGTTTTCCATAATGGTTGAACTAGATTACAATCCTACCAACAGTGTAAAAGTGTTCCTATTTCTCCACATCCTCTCCAACACCTGTTGTTTCCTGATTTTTTAATGATTGCCATTCTAACTGGTGTGAGATGGTATCTCATTGTGGTTTTGATTTGCATTTCTCTGATGGCCAGTGATGATGAGCATTTTTTCATGTGTCTGTTGGCTGTATAAATGTCTTCTTTTGAGAAATGTCTGTTCATATCCTTTCCCCACTTTTGGATGGGGTTGTTTGTTTTTTTCTTGTATATTTGTTTGAGTTCTTTGTAGATTCTGGAAATGAGCCCTTTGTCAGATGAGTAGATTGCAAAAATTTTCTCCCATTCTGTAGGTTGCCTGTTCACTCTGATGGTAGTTTCTTTTGCTGTGCAGAAGCTCTTTAGTTTAATGAGATCCCATTTGTCAATTTTGGCTTTTGCTGCCGTTGCTTTTGGTGTTTTAGACATGAAGTCCTTGCCCACGCCTATGTCCTGAATGGTACTACCTAGATTTTCTTCTAGGGTTTTTATGGTATTAGGTCTAACATTTAAGTCTCTAATCCATCTTGAATTAATCTTCGTATAAGGAGTAAGGAAAGGATCCAGTTTCAGCTTTCTACTTATGGCTAGCCAATTTTCCCAGCACCATTTATTAAATAGGGAATCCTTTCCCCATTTCTTGTTTTTCTCAGGTTTGTCAAATATCAGATGGTTGTAGATGTGTGGCATTATTTCTGAAGGCTCCGTTCTGTTCCATTGGTCTATATCTCTGTTTTGGTACCAGTACCATGCTGTTTTGGTTACTGTAGCCTTGTAGTATAGTTTGAAGTCAGGTAGCGTGACGCCTCCGGCTTTGTCCTTTTGACTTAGGATTGTCTTGGCAATACGGGCTCTTTTTTGGTTCCATATGAACTTTAAAGCAGTTTTTTCCAATTCGGTGAAGAAACTCATTGGTAGCTTGATGGGGATGGCATTGAATCTATAAATTACCTTGGGCAGTATGGCCATTTTCACAATATTGATTCTGCCTATCCATGAACATGGTATGTTCTTCCATTTGTTTGTGTCCTCTTTGATTTCACTGAGCAGTGGTTTGTAGTTCTCCTTGAAGAGGTCCTTTACATCCCTTGTAAGTTGGATTCCTAGGTATTTTATTCTCTTTGAAGCAATTGTGAATGGAAGTTCATTCCTGATTTGGCTCTCTGCTTGTCTGTTACTGGTGTATAAGAATGCTTGTGATTTTTGCACATTAATTTTGTATCCTGAGACTTTGCTGAAGTTGCTTATCAGCTTAAGAAGATTTTGGGCTGAGACGATGGGGTTTTCTAAATACACAATCATGTCATCTGCAAACAGGGACAATTTACTTCCTCTTTTCCTAACTGAATACCCTTGATTTCTTTCTCTTGCCTGATTGCCCTAGCCAGAACTTCCAACACTATGTTGAATAGGAGTGGTGAGAGAGGGCATCCCTGTCTTGTGCCAGTTTTCAAAGGGAACTTTTCCAGTTTTTGCCCATTCAGTATGATATTAGCTGTGGGTTTGTCATAAATAGCTCTTATTATTTTGAGGTACGTTCCATCAATACCGAATTTGTTGAGCGTTTTTAGCATGAAGGGCTGTTGAATTTTGTCAAAAGCCTTTTCTGCATCTATTGAGATAATCATGTGGTTCTTGTCTTTGGTTCTGTTGATATGCTGGATTACGTTGATTGATTTGCGAATGTTGAATAATCATGTAATTCTTAAAGATTAGTGTAAGGTTATTGCCCTGAAAATATGTCTAGTTTGGCACACAGGGTAAATACGTGATTATTGCTACCCCTTGGTTTTATGTAAGAAAATTATCATTATCCATCAAAGCAAAAATGTTTAGTAGAATGAAGTAACTGAAGGAAAAAATGCCTGAACATGGGGTCCTGTGACTGAGATTGATGGAACACTTATCATATGGCTTTAATCCCAGGCATTTATATATTTTCTCATAACCTTGCTTCCCCTCTCAGAGGTTTAGGTTCTTACCTTAAAATGAAAAGGTAAAACTAAATCATAGGCTAGATGTGGTGGCTTACACCTATAATCCTAGCACTTTGGGAGGCTTAGGTGGAAGATTGCTTGAGTCCAGGAGTTCGAGACCAGCCTGGGCAACATAGTGAGACCCTGTCTCTACAAATAAAAAATAAAAAATTATCTGGGTGTGGTGACGTGTGCCTGTGGTCCCAGCTACTCAGGAGGCTGGGATTAGAAGATTGTTTGAGTGGGGAGATGAAGGCTGCAGTGAGCTGTGATCACACCACTGCATTGGGTGGAGTCACAGAGTGAGACCCTGTCTCAAAAAACCCCTATAAAAACCAATACCTAACTCATATGTATAGTCAAGTATTTTATCTTAAAAATCAGTTGATTGGTCTTTTTAGGGGTGCATAGAAATATTTATTTGCTGAGCTTCTGCGACAAGTCTCAGGTAATGAATAAACTCTGGTGTTCAGTTGTCTTCTAATATAGAACATTTTAATTTCTGAGGGAAGATGCAATCATTCTTCCATTTGTGTGATGTCTTTTTCTTTATTTGGATGGGCATAAGTGAAGATTTACTCCACCTAGGTCTCAAAAAATTGTTCAATTTTAGGGTATGCAAAAACATAATGGTGGACTAATCTTACATCTTGATTTAACTGATGAGGAAAGTGAGGCAAAAACATGGCCAAGGATGAATTAGCTATGGAGTCAGGAATAGGACTGGGGTGCCTTCATTCCTAGTACAGTGTTTCTTCACCTGTACCTCCTAGAATCATGAAAGCCATCAGGTACCTGGTACATGAACTTAGATCAAACAGCCTTAAGACAAACAGATGTGTACAGTTTCAAACGCAGGACCCAGCATGCACATATTTGTTTGACTTAAGGGGCTTTCTATTTTGCATTATCTTGCAAGTGCTGTTTTCCAAAATGCTTGCAGTTTAAGTTGGGTAACAGCCATCCTTCCATCGACCGATCATCCACTACCTTAACTCCAGCATCACATCTTTGAGATAATCCAAGCTAGAGTTTGGCTGTCATCCAGAATTCACAGTTTTAGTTTGGCACTTTGCTGACTAGAACTTTGCTGATTAGATGATGGTAGTTAGCTTTCTGAGACTCTAGGACGGCAAGCACATGGGCAATGATAGTTGTAGTAGCTAGTGTTATATTGAGAAAAACTAAGGGGTCTCACCAGATGAAACCATCTTTAATATCACTTTGCTAGCTATCAGTACAGCATAGTGTAGAGTTTAAAGTGCTTTATCCACATTTATGTTTCAACCACAGCCTTGTTCCCTCTAGACGTGGCAGGCGAGATTTTTCATTTGCCTATCACCACCAGCTATATAGATTTTAACTTTTACCATGGTTTGTAAGGTTATATTTTGGCATTTCAGAAGCTGTCCTCATTGGATGCCAGAATATTTGAAATCTTTTGGAATCAACAAGTAATTGGTTCTGTGCGAGCTTATGAATTAAAATTAACTTAATATTACCCTTTTGAGTTTATATTGGTTTCTTCTCCTGGTTTTTATTTTATTAAGCACCTTTCTAAGTCCTGGTAAGGATGGGTGTATGGACAAGGAAACCTTCTACTTGGATGAAGGAAAGTCCCATGGAAGGCTGAGTGGATGAGTGCCAACTCACCTTGGTATTTAACATGAGTACAGAATGGATAGGTCTTCACTTCTCAGTCCTCTGCTTCCCATTCTACAAAACCAAAGCTTTGTTCAGCTATTCCCTGGGTGGGGTGTTTGCCTTTCCTCTGAGAAAACAAGCTGGCGTTATAGAAAAGGGAGTTGAGGGGTGCGGTTTTCCTCTGGCATAGGTCACTTTCATCTAATCTAAACCTCACAGAAATCCTCTGCTGATTCAGAGGACAATGACTTTGATCTCTTTTATTTCAAGGCCTTGCCCAGGCTCAGCCCAGCAAATGATTACACAGTGCTTGATCAGAACACAGCTGAAAGAAGAGGTGTTGTTCAATGGGGATCACAAAAGCTACGGTAGAAGTGGGTAACAAGAGCTGGGCTCGAGCCCTGGTCTGACTTCAGTGTGGATGTGGAAAGGTGACCATTCTCAAGAGGCAACAGAATTTGATACTGGGTTCAAATCTCAATTTTGTTTTAAAAGTACATCAGTAACTTGTAGCTCATTTGACAGCCTGCAGCCCAGCTTGTTTAGAAATCCCTTCTATTCTCTCTGGTACTCCAAGTCCCAAATAATCTATTCTGATGGTGTGGTTACACATCCAGTCAAGCACAGACTTACGTTGCTCTCAACTCAGAACTCACCCTATCACATGTTGAAGGAGAATGCAGGAGCCTGTTAGAGACACTGGAGCCCAAAATGGTGAATAATATTAACCAAAGGCCAAACTCTCTAAAATGCGTAGGCCAGGAAGAAGGACAAGGGGGAAAAAAAAGTTTGGATCAGTATGTGTATGTGAGTGTGTATCTGTATGTGTACTATATGTGTGTGTATAGTGTATACATATTTGCATATATTTGTAATATGTAAAAATTATATCTACAATAGTATTCGTGTACATATATACATATATGTTCATGTATACACACATATGTATATTTATATCCAGATATACTTATGTTCATATGTGTATATAAGTATTCCCACTGTATGTGCATGTATAGTGTGCCTATGAAGGACAAAGCATGGTGCAAAGCACTATGGGGAATGCTTGGTAGATTAAGACACAGGTCTTCTTCTCAAGGGTCTAGAGGGCATGTGGTGATTAAAAGCCATTAACTATTCCAGGAATGCCTATCCTTCTCCATAATCTGGTAGCTGATATACGATAATTTGTCCTCGGATTTTGGGAATAATCAACAGAAGGCTGGTATCACAACACTTGCTGTGGTCAGTTTCTCTCCTCTCTCCTGAAAGGCTGTGATCACATTTTCTAGTTGTACTGCCTGCTTTTAGAAAAGGTCTCTGCTGCTATCCAACCAGCACAGTCCCTCTTTGCTTCAGGGTCTTGGCAAGAGCAGGTTCTGATTCTGAAACATTAACATTCTTCAGGGCTCTGACTCCCCTCAGAGGTCTGTTTGCTTCTGACCCTGCAGATGCAGGTCATCACGGATGTTTATTTGTCTGTTACCTAAACTCAGGACACATGCACAGCAGTAAATTCTTCATTTGCCAGAGTTAATCACAGCCATGCTATAACTTATATCATTCCCACTGTCCATTGGGAAAGCCTTGAAAATATAGATGGGATTTGTTCTCCAGGAAATAAGTTCAACAAACCAGATTGGTGAGACTACACAGAGGGAGAAGTTTGAGTTGGAGTCCCTCCTTGGATAATATCTTATTCCATTCCTGCCAAGGATCAAATTTAAGACTTGCTGCATTCCAAAAAATAGACTGGTGACAACTTGGAGTGGAGGGAAACAAGAAAAGGTTTTGTTTGTTTGCTTTTTCATTAAACATTTTTAAAAATTAAAAAGTCATGGAGGAAAATGTAATGTTACTCATGCTTTCCCAACTCAACTGAATATGAAAAAGTGCTAATGTTTTGTCATATTGACTTCAGATTATTTTTATTATTAAGAAATAAAATATTTAGAAATAATTGAAGTCCCTCACATTCCTGTCCCTAGTCCCAGCTTCCCCGAAGCAAATATTGTCATGCATTTGGTGTGTAGCTAGTCCATTTTTATCCTTTTATTGCATAGATATGTATACAGTTATAAACAGTATAGGGCATTGTTTTAGTATTTTTAAAAATTATTATCATGGTATTATACTATACCTTTTGACAATGTGTTTTTATTTTATCAACATTGTGTTTTTGAGAATTATCTGTGTTGAGGTATATACATTGCATTCGCTCATTTTAACTGCTGTACAGTACTCCATCATATAAATTTGATGCAGTTTATTTATTCATTCCTACACAGATGATCCCAAATTTTTGCTGTTGTGAGCAAAGCTGCAATGCACACCCGTATGTTGTCAACCCTCCATATACATGGTTTTTCATCTGTGGATTAAACTGTGGATTGAACATATTTGAAAAATCAAAATAATTGTGTCTGTACTGAACATGCAGCAGACTTATTTTCTTGTCATTATTCCCTAACGATGAGTTCTACAGATATCTTTTATGTCAAGATTGCTAATCATGCTGCTTTTTCTTCTAAATTTAATTTTTTCTTAATATTTTGTAACCGTGTTTATGTGTTTCTCATAAAGGTGTTTCATTAGTCAAGTTAAGCTAGTAACTAGTACTTCCAAAATCTAGTAGGTTAACACAACAAAAGTCTTGTACAAAGTAAGCTATGTAATTGTGTGATTCCTGCAGTCCACTTGGTGACTCACAGATCCAGGTTTTCATCTCAAGAAAAGGCAAGTTGGAGCTGCCACATTGCATGTAAAACTTTCACCCGCTTACTTATGCTTTGGCTGGGAAGTGGCACATGGTAATTCCACTTAGAGCCCTTTGGGCAGACCTGCCTTGCAGTATTTCTAGGTACAGAGTGGTCTTTTTTTTTTTTATCTGAGCCAGGACCGAAACTCCAAAGCCCTTGCTCTTTATTATTATTATTATTATTATTATTATTATTATTATTATTATTATTATTATACTTTAAGTTCTAGGGTCCCTGTGCACACACACGTATGTTTATTGCGGCACTATTCACAATAGCAAAGACTTGGAATCAACCCAAATGTCCATCAGTGACGGACTGGATTAAGAAAATGTGGCACATATACACTGTGGAATACTATGCAGAGTGGTCTTTATTTATTATGCTCAGCTGAGTCGGTGTGTGCCTTTAGTGTGAGAATTTAGGGTTTTCCTTAGTTATGGAAAAGTTCTCTATTGTTAGCTATTTAAATTGCTTCCCAGTATTCCTGCTGTGGCCTAAATTCTGGAAATCATATTCAGTATATGTTGAATACTCCAAATTACTTAATTTCTCTCTTTTTTTTTTAACCTCATTATGTCTCAGTGCTGCACTCAGAATTATTTCCTGACTACTGCCTTCCAGTTCACTAGTGTTCTCTTTAACCACAGAAACTCTTGTGTTAATTTCATCTATAGAGTTTTGAAATTTCAATTATATTATTTCTGTCTTCTAGTTGATTCTGTCTTCTATATTGATTATTTTATTAGTTGTTTTTCTCATTTTATATCTCTTAGTTTATATAATGCTTTCTTATTCAAAAAGATATTATCTTTTACTTTAAGTATTTTTTAAGGTTTTCCAGAGACAATTATGTGTATTTTTTTTCTGTAGTCAAATTTTCCTCTGATTGTTGAGTTTTGTGAATATCTTCTTGGTTCTGTTTTTCCTTATTGGTTTTGAATTTTAGGTTGCTTGCTCATCTACAGTGAAAACTATCTTTAAAAATAAACCTTTAAATATCCATCATGTTTTGCAGATTTTCAGTAGCTTCCATGTGGCTCCCTGAGAATCTCAGGCCAGAAACAAGTTCTATGTTAGTGGACTGGGATTCCTGACTCATAGTCGTATTGGGCATATTGCAGATCCAGTACTTAGCAGCTTGACACAAATCTGATCTGTGTGATTTGCTCTGTTCATTCCTGTCTCATATGTACATGGTGACACAGTTCACAGCCTTATGTTTTTCTTGTTTTACCCATTCAGGTTGGAGACCCTACGAGTTTTATGCTGTGAGTCAGGCTTGCGGCCCTAATTCGGTGTTCAGTGACAGCCTTCTCTTTGCCTTTGTCTGTTTCTAACCTAGAGTTCAATAACCCCATGATTCCAGCATTTTTTCCTTGATGTCTGTTTCAGTACTTTTCCAGTGTATAAGAAATGTTCGTCTTGTATTGGTTATAGATACAACTTTTAATTTTTGGGATTTCAGCTAGAATTGCTTTTTGTGGTATAGCAAGGAAAAGGTATTGAATGTGTAAGTTTACAATGTTATCTTGGCTAGAAATCTTTTACGTTTATTTTAAAGAGTTTATTTTGATAGTAAAAGAATAGATGTTCATTAACATATTAAAAAGCATATAGAAAATATTTAAATAACCCAAAATATAACTGCATAAAATAATTACAGTTAAAATGTCAGTGTGTTGTCATCTATATTTTGCTTTTCGCTAAATAGAATTCATACTATATATTTAGTTTTATATCCTTCTCTTTTATACCAGCCATTATAGGGTGGATTTACCATGCCATAAAATAATCTTCAAAAGCAATTTTTTTAACAGCTCCTTAATGTCCCAACATATGGAGGTACTGTAAAAACATAAATCATCCAAATTTTTAATATCTCTCTTAGCATAAATTAACAAGTAATTACTTAGTAAAAGAGTATGAATATTTTTAAGGCACTTGATACATAATGAAACATTTTGATCCAAATATGCTATTTCCAATTTACATTCCAATGGTAGTGTAATCATTCTCTAGCCAGTACTAGGTATTTTCTCTCCAACTCTACCAGTTGGATAGATGAAAAATGCTGTCTGTTGACATGTTAGTACTCTGAAATATTCCGATATCTCTCTTGATATTATTTCTTAAATTCTAAGTCTTTAGTTGTATTTTTTTCTAAATAAGACTCTAGGTTCCTCTCCTTTTCTGGTTTTCCCAGAGAGCCTGTTTTAATATTTTCCATTTTTCATGATTTTTGCTTACATGCGTTTTTTTTTTTTTTTAGCCTTTTGTTGTGCAAGCACTCTTATTTTATGACTCATTTAAGCTGATTAATTAATTAATTTTAGTTATCTCCTGTCAATTCACAGGCTTACATGCTTTGTTAACTTCTGAGTCTATATTCTGTAAATCTTGATATGAATTTGCTTATTTTCATTTATTTCCAAAGTAGGTATACTTGATGTTTATTTCCTTTGTGATCTAATGTTTATTGAGGAAATCTCCAGATTTATTTCATTTTTTAACTTAAATTTCTGACATTATAGTCTTATTAAACTGAAGTTTGAGAATACAGTTTTTTTCTTTCAAGAACTTTATCAAACATTCTAAATGAATTGACACATTTTAAAACGCCTCAGGGGTATTTGTAAAGAACTTATATTTTCTTTTTGAAGGGTATAAGGAAATATATGTATATATATATATATAAGTTTATGTATTTATTTATAATTATGTTATTCAAAGATTTCATTCCTTTTAATATTTGTTTAATCTGTCAGAGGCTGACAATTGTATAATATGTTTCAACTCTTCATTTCTGGTAGTTTTTGCTAAATAGATTTTGGTGTTTGATGAATATATTATATGTGTCATAAGTTATACGTCCTTTATATCTTCATTGCAGAGGATTCCTTTTCTCAGCACAAAATATTATCTTCTTTTTCCAGATATTGCTTTCTGCCTTGTATGTTGTTGCTATCACTGTTTTTTGCAAGACTTTCTCATATTCTATTATTTCAATTTTAAAACCATCTTTTACATTTTATTTAAATGTTTTTGGTGATCTGTATGTATTTGATTTTGTAGCACCTATTAGGAAAACTTAAGGCATTTACATTTGTTGCTATAGCATATATTTGGGCTTAATTTTATAATTTTGTTTAATGCTTTCTTGCTTTTTCCTTTCTATTCTGGGTTTTATGTGTTTTCATCTTATATAGCGGTTTAGAAGATTGAAGTATTTTCATTAATTGTACTAGTGATAATCCTTTTGTTTATAAACTATCTACTAAATCCTATATTCATCTGCAAATTCAAGAACCAGTTTCTAATGAGAAACCTAAATTATCTGGACTTTTCTTGACTTTCTACTTCTCTGTATTTATCAGTGTTTATTCCTTTTGCCTGGTTTTATGCTATCAACATTTTAAGATAAATCCAGATTAAAAAAAATATATAACCTTTCCAGACTTTGAATTTAATTTTGTGCCCATGTTACAACAGTTCTTCGTATATTTTCCTAAAAAGTTAATTGATTTCAAATTTCCTTGCCATTTTCTTTATAGTTTAGCTATTGCAGTTTTGATTTCACAGTCTTGAGTTCTTGATTTTTCTTTTTCTTTATTAGTTGACAGACATTCATTTTTCGTGTGCTTTCTCAGGAAGAGAATAAAAGTGATTAATGTTTTTATGATTTTAAGCTTAGTAAAATGTCTTCCTGCAACCTTTTTACATGAACAACTTGGACATAAACCTCTTAAGTTATAGACTTTTCTAGTCATTGCTCTGGACAAATCGTTTCATTGTCTTCTGACATTTATTTGATTTTGCAAAGAAGGGTGAGGCCAGCCTTATTTTTGCTACTTTAGAGATAAGCTTTCATTGTTCTTTTCATTTTTGTAGGATTTTAAATTTATCATTGAGATTTAAAACACAATAGAACTTCCCTAATATTTCTAGTCACTAAAACATTTCATTTCATTTGGTTCTCACTAAGCCATTTTACTTAAAGCCTTATAAGCATATAAAACTTATAAAGTCTTTCTTTCTCTGTGGTAATTTCTATTTTATTAATTCTTTTGTGATAAATTTTCTGTTCCTGCTGCAGTAACACTTCATCTGGATCTAAATTGTCCTCTATGTCTGTCATCTTCTCTTCTATATTTTTCCTCTGAATATTGAGAAATATTCTTTAAACTTTTTTCACATTATTATTTTACATTGTTTCAGTTTTACTTCTGTTTTTATTGCCTCAAATATGGACTTTCATTTTACCATTGGATTTTGGGTTTCCTTGGTTAATTTCTTAATCCAGCCAGTTTCCTAATTATCTCTTCATTCATCTCAGAATAATTTTTTCTTTGACACTCTGATTCTCTTTTACATAGTCTGTTTTATAGAGTTTTTGAGGATAGCAAACAGATGAGTTCTAAATCTTGCTTTTGTCTCATGTAAAAATAAAATTTCAAATATATCCTCCTCATCTGAGTCAACATGGAAGAGCTCCTATTCTAGATGCTATGGTTGTCTTTTTTCATGGAATCCATAGTGGCAGATGTATACATGTGGTTTTCTATGCTCATTTTTGAATAGGGAATGTTGTGCTCTAAGACCAACAAGCAGGTCCTGTGGCGTGTTCCTTGCTTCTGTGTCACTCTAATTTGATAGGATTCTACTCTTGAAGTTTGAAGTGATATAACTTAATTTGGGATGTCTAGGAAGCATTCTTCTGTGTGTTTCTGATTTGCATTTTTAGACTTTTATTGACAGCTGGATATTTTGAGCAAGCCAGGGAGCCAGATGGACTTTTCCATTTTCCTTTGAACGGTGCTGCATGTGAAGACTATATTCTTCAGGAAATGCTTCTCCAATGCTTTTTTTTTTTTTTGGTGAGGGGTGGAGGGGATGGAGTTTCGCTTTTGTTGCCCTAGTTGGAGTGCAATGGTGTGATCTTGGCTCACCACAACCTCCGCCTCTTGGGTACAAGTGATTCTCCTGCCTCAACCTCCCGAGTAGCTGGGATTACAGGCATGTGCCACCACACCCAGCTAATTTTGTATTTTTAGTAGAGATGGGATTTCTCCATGTTGGTCAGGCTAGTCTCGAACTCCCGACCTCAGGTTATCTGCCTGCCTTGGCCTCCCAAAGTGCTGGGATTATAGGCATGAGCCACCATGCCTGGCCCGATGTTCTGTCTTTACCCATTTATAATTATTTTCTTCAAAGCAATGACCTATCCCTAAAATCTTCCTGTATTTTCTTCATTGCTTGGTTGAGGAAGTATGAAGAGAATTCTAGCCATCTGTGGTTCTAAGGTCACTTGCCAGATGGCTCATCAGCATGGACAGGAAGTAGGTGGCATCTTATGACATGCTTTAAGTCAACTAGATTGCCTATGCCTGTGTCCTATGCTCTTACTCTGCTTCTTCAAATACACCTAAGTGTGAGGGAGCATTCAATTGGATGTAGACAATAATATATGGTAAGAAGCCCTGGGGTCTGGGTCAGGGCCTCAAGGTCCAGCTGATTGCAGTGGGGGTGTGGGAAGGCCATGTGGGGTCCAGAACACTTAACTTTCTTTTAAATGAAAGACCTAATCACTCACCTGTTTCTACTGCCCTCAAAATTTTAGAAAATTCTGAAATGGAATAAAATTAAAACTTACCTACTCCAACTCCTTTAACAGGCAGATGATGTGAAATTTAAGATGGGCACTGAATTTAAAAAAAAAAAAAAAAAGATATCCATCAGGTAAAGGTGAGAACAGAGGATGCAGATGGCTAGAAAGCTGGTACAAAGATGTGAAGTAGAGGGTCTGAAAGAAAGCCAGGAATAGCTGACATATAGTGGGCTAGCAACAAACTGGAAAGCAGTGTCCAGGAAAGAAGATATTTTTATGTTGGGGTAAGGAGTTTGGATTTAATTAAAGTGTTATTAGAAGGCCCTGGGAGAGGATGGTTTAAAAAGTTAAGTAACCTAATATGATCAGTTAACAGCAAAATGTTTACGTATTTTTTTATTCACTCATGCACTTGTATATGCTTTCATTCATTAAGTAAACCCATATTTATCAAATAACCACTACATGTGATGGAGTTATATCCTAGGATTCCAAATTCCTAGTATAAGGGGTATTTCTATTATGTCATGCAACATCTCTACCAGACAGTAAACTTTGGTGAACAGGGTCTGGACTTCTATATATTGAATCTCCTATGACTTAAACAGTCACAGGAGTACCTGACTTGTGGTAGCCCCTAAATAAATATACTTGATAGAGGAATGATAAGTAATATTCTATAATGTTCACAGAGGTCTCTGAAATAGAAGAATATTGCTAAAACACAGTTAAAGATAGTCATCATTAGCAGTGACCAGAATTTCCTACAGGGCAGAGTTCCATAAAGCTCTTGCAAGGACTGATCAGTGGGTTGGATCCATTGACTCTTTTAATCAGGCTAAATACGCTGTCCCTTCTATGCATATAGTTGCTGGGATTCTACCATGCAGGTACCAGTTTGGCCATGTGGATATGAACGAGTAAAGATTTGTCTATTAAGTTGACAACTAAGGTGTAATGAAATCTCATGGCTAAAGTGTATATGAATTCAAATAGGAGACAAGCCCTTCACCTCTACTGGGGGTTATATGACATACAGAGTCTTCTCATAACATGTATTCCCAAGACTTTCAACAGTGCAACATCTGTTTTACTTTGAGGGAGCTATGATAAGCATCTGCTTAGAGGAATGATCTGAACAAAACCAGGGCACATTTGTTTGCCATGCTATAGATTATCTAGTCTTACATTGTTTATGAATAAATCATGCAGGATGGATAAACCGGTAACCACAACAGCATGTTTCATCCTGCATTTAAGACATTAATTTATGCATTCATATATTTTTCCTGTAGACACTAAAAAATTTATGTTTTAAATAGAAGATCACGTGGATTTTGATGTAGCTCAGCAGTTGGATGTAGATTCCAGAAATTCCTTTATTAAATTAGAGCCCAGTTGGCTGATTAAGGGTTCTAATGTTCATAATTGTACCACTTGATGCATTAAGATAAGTGAGCCAAAGATAAAAATACAGTGTTTTATGAGAACATAAAATGCATATCTATGTATGTATTCAATGTTTGTATGAGACATTACATTTAATCCTCAAAACTCATTTCAAAGTTCATGTCATGAACGTTTACAAAAGTTCAGGAACCTCTTAAAGTCACACAGGCAATTAGTAGCAGAGTCTGAACTGAGGATCACATCTTCTCAGTCATAATCTAGTTTTTCTGGCTTACCACAACAACCGTTTCATTGATAAATTATTTTGAAATCATATTTGGGGGCTATCACTCACATGTATTATGAAATCTAGAATAACATTCATTTTGAATTCTTTGGTCTGTTACACATAAATAGTTCTTAGGATGAATCACGTAGATGGAGGAGAAAGATATACAAAACGTTGATCTTTGGGTGATTGCATTGAGGATTCTAATCTCTATTGGCATGCTAAATGTTGGAATTGAACTAAAAAGAGTCGCTAATCATATTATTTCCATAGTGAAAGTAGTAGTGTCTGCATTGTATGCTCTTTTGTTGTTTAATGCAGACTCCCTAAAAAGGCAGATTTTGGTCACTCAGAGGCTGCATTACTCTTTGTACCAACTTGGCTATCCTAAAACGAGGAAAACAAGCAAGCAGAGAATCGAGACATAGTAAATAAACATTCTTAAAACCCACATGTTCCTTTAAACATAAAGAAAAAAAATGACCCAGTGAGAATTGGAGGTGATTTGGGTCTGCGTTCGCTCAGCTAGACCAAGCTGTTCTCACCGCCACCCCCCACCCCGCCCGACTTTGACTTCCTTTTTATTTGTATTTTCCATTTCCTTTCCCTGGACCAGATGTGTGGATTCCCCTGTTGTGCCCAATGACAGAGTAGACTTTTCTGGAAACTGCCGGGACTATTTGTAATCTCTTGACTTTACAGAGGTCTCATATGCTGAGAAGGACAAATTCTGATGTTTCACAGCAACAGGAAGAGGGTTAGGGATGTTGAGAGAAGGACAGTTTGGGTGGAGTTTTCACATATGTTTCTCTTTGATGGAGAATCCAGGGCAGGGATCTGGATTGACTGGGGCCAAGTTGTATTTCTGCTCTCTTTATTCCATGTGACTTGAGAGAGCAACCACACGAGTACAGAGTTTGAGCTTGAAGTATGACTTCCTCATCCTAGAATGCCAGAGTCGGAGAGGCCATTAAAGGTCATATTGTCCAACTTCCCATAAAATTAATTTTAGATGAAGTCTGCAGGAGAGAGTAAGAGAGCCTCTGTTTATAGAAGAAATTGTCTCCTAGAATCTAAAACTGTCTGTTGCCCATTGGATCAACATCTATGGCCATTCAGAATTGGTGAATATTGTAGAAAGAAAGTGTGGGATGGTGTTAAAGGACATTAGTTCAACTTCTCACCCAATGCCCAAATCCCTTGATTAGAAATGGAAAATATAAGATATATTGATGATATTGAATTGGTATAAAATTCTGAAGGTTTTAAAATGCTGTTTATCCCTAAGACCAAAATAAGTGAACCCTGGGCTTGGCTGGTCACCTCTTCCTGCAAGGTCCCAAGATAAGAGTATGCATCGATGCTAATCCCTGATGGGATAAGACTTTGATATTAGCCAGGGCCTTTAGGAATACACCCCAATAAAAACACTGATGGGCTAGGATGAATGTCACAGGAGGCCTCTTACCTTAGTCAGCTTAGGCTAACTTAAGGGTCTAGGCTAGAACAAAAGCAGGCCAAAAGGTCTGTTCTCCTTGTGGTCACCTCCAAACCCAAATCCGAGTTGCAAATCTTATCACTTCTCTGTGAGACAAGGCCTTGCACACCAGTTAGCAGCAGATGAAAGTACAAGAATTAGAGTTTGTGGCCCATCGTTTGTCATGGATGTATAGGGGAAGTGGCGGGGATAAGAGGGTATATGACAAGGGTAGGTGTATTTTCTGGGACCATCCTACTTAGTTATATGGGAGAGGAGAAAGCCCCTGAATAATGGAAGGGAATGTCCCAAGGGATATATCCTGTTATTACTCTGGCTGTGTGACAGAGTCGGGTAGTAAGGAATCTAGAAGGACCACGTCAACTTGTATAGGCCCAGTGCTTCCAACTGTAGGCACCACAGTGAAGAAAAGGTATTCTATGCTAGTCAACCCTGCTAGTATTTCTCCTCCTCCTCAGGGGTTGAGTTGTTGGGCTCGGGAAAGGGTATGAATATCCCTCAGAGAACATCCCCTTGCATAGCATCTCTACCCAAAAATAGTCATTCGGTCTCCACTTTTTTCCTGGTGTCATCTAAAATAAGGAACATCAAATAGCCAGATTCAATTTCAGCATTATGGTTTGAGCAAGGGCCTGGCTTCTAGAGTGGGGTGTGTTGAGGTCATTTTCCCACTATTTGTATTTAACTCACCAAATATATTCTGTAATTGGGCATGACCCGGCAAAATGTTCCACTCTAAAGTTTTATCATGGAGGCCAAAGAGCATGTTCAGTGTCTTCCAAGTTCTCAAAGGAAGTAGTAGTGGCAGGGCAGGCCCTGAGCCAGAGCTTCCCCGTGACTATGAAAGCAGTCGCAGAGGACCATGTGATGTGGCACCAGAGCACATGACTCAGATGTCCATTGAAAAGCTGTATTTGCTCAGGATGATGGCTAAGAAAAATGTCTTATGCCCTTTAAGAAAAGAGTCTTGTTTTGAGGCGAGGTAATCCTTCCATTTTCATAAGGTAGCTACTGAAAATACGTTTTCATTTAATTATGCAGACCAAGGAGTAGGCCTTCTGAGAAAGTTGCACTCCTATTTTAAAAAAAGAAAAGAAAGAAAGAAAAAAAAGCAGTATTTCAGATGAAAGCCTGAGACGCAGATTTGAGATCTTAAAACTTGAAGTAAAAATCAGCACTCTGATGTGCCCAGCCTGTCTTTTCTACCTTCCCATTGTTAACAGGTTTTCTTTTCCAGCTCTTGAAGGAAGACTTTCATTCTTACTATATCACCTCCTTCTTCCCTTCTTTTTTATTTTTTGGGGTTCTGAAATAGTAATCCTGCAACACAGAACTTGGTTGAAATTCTGACTATTTTAATCCTTGCCTTAATTTACTGAGGTTAAGTTGATTATAGGAAGTTGAGTGTTGGTTTTTTCAAATTGTGGTCTTAGCCGTAACTCCGACTTTGAACCTTTTCTGCAGTTCCATGGATGTCTGTGGATGGTCAGAGTCACATTTCATTGTCTCCAAGAATTGTCATGACCCTGTCTTTAGCATTCTCTCAGGCTTCTCTTTAGTACAGATCAAGAAAGTACTTGGCAACAGTCTCCCATTAGGAGAGAGCATTTAGGGTTTTAGTTTCAACTTTTCAAAGTTTAATGCTTTTCCGTTTTCTTTTCTCTGCGTCAGCCATAGGACAAGTAACGTACAGTTGATCTTCCATATTTCCTGATTCTGTGTTTGCAAATTTGCCTGCCCACTGAAATCTGTAGCCCCAAATCAATATTCATGACACATTTTCTCAGTCATTCATAGACATGCACAAAGCAGTGAAATGAGTTGCCTGATGTGCATGTTTCCATCTGAGGTTGAACAAGGTGATGCTGCTTTTTCGTTGCAGCTCTCAGACTGTATGCAAATGTCTTTCCAATGATCTATTTAGTGCTATGCTTTTCACATGTTTGTTTTTTGGGTGATTTTGCAGTTTAAAGTGGCCGCCAAGTATCATGCTGAAGTTCTGTACGGTATTGCTAAGCCCAAGAAGGCCATGATGTGCCCTGTAGAGAAAATCCACTTGTTAGATAAGCTTTCTTCAGGCATAAGTTATAGTGCTATGGGCCATGAGTTTGACATTAATGAATCAACAAAATATCTTAAAATAAGTTTTCTTAAACAGAAATACAGAAACAACAAGGTTATGTCTCAATCAATTGACAGAAATGTTGTGACCAGAGGCTTTCAGGAACCTAACCCTGTATCTTCCTTAGGAGCAATGGTTCAGTATTTGCTAATTCAGTGTTTGCAGAGACTGTATAGGGTATAGCTGCTACAAATGACGAGAATCAACTGTAATCATTTACTAAGTGTCAGCTGTAATGATGAAGATAAATATTCTAGACTTCATATGCCAGGAGGGATGTGCATGCCTTATATACTCTATGGACATGTTACAGTAAGGGAAATAGGAGGGTTTCCCCCTCAACCTGGAACTCCTCTAACAAGCCAGATAGAAATGCATCATTTTTTAGGCCATTTCACTTGGATCGAAGCTTGTTTTCTTTCACACTCCTAGTGCTTTCCAAAAAAAAAAAAAAAAATTGGCTGTTTAATTAAAAAAAAATTAGCCTCACTGTTTTGTGTATATTTGTGGTCTGAGCACTCATAGAGGGGAGTCACCCCTCTCCTCCAGACAAGGGTGGGTTGTTGAATTTTATATGAAATCTTGACATTGCAATAAATTTCTGAACCTGAACCGGCCTGCGTTGGATATTTAATACTGTTTTCATTTCTAATACTAATCAATCTTGGAAGAATGTGCTGTTATTTTTTAGTTACATGTAAACATTTAGATGAATATAAAATGACTTATTGATAGCTTACATGCAGGCAGTTTATTGATACTTTTGTCAAATTCTGTTTGATTTGTTGATTTGGCCATCGTACTGCTATGGATGTGGAGTAGAACCAATGTGACATTTTTATTTCCTGGCAGTGGTACCTGAGGATGAATGGGATATGAGGAAGCTTGAGCTCTGTCTTTTGGATGAGAGCACTATCAGGGCCTGATCAGCCAAGCTCCTTTCTTTAAGGAATGACCTCAACTCTGTTTCACAACAGATGCAGTTTGGAAGACCCTACGTGCCATTGCACATTGTATCATTCATGTGGGAAGCCCAGCTGAATAGGGGCCACAGAAATCTCCACTATGTAACATTTCTGGCTACAGTGTATTATTTTGTTTTATTCTGATTTTTTACAAAGGTCCCTAGTAGGCACCTTTGGAAACTTTAAAAATACATTAACAAGATTTGGTATTTGATGCACAGATACTAATAAGGCTATTTTCCTCAGCCTGCAAGCCCAGTCTGAGACTTTACAACCTTTCTCTCTTCTAATTGTGAATTCCAAGTGTCAAGACAAAATAGCACTAAGAAATCAGTAAAATGTGACGGTTTTTCTCAAGCCTCTACTAAGAGCCTAGCCAGATGCACATTTCTTATTCCTTTTGGTAAATAGATTCAGATTTGGTATGATTCAACGAACTAAAAAATATCCCCTGCTCAAAGCTTGTCTATGCCTGCTAATTGCTTGAAGCTTAACAGATCCTCCACACACAGCACCAAATAAGGGCTGGCTAGAAATCAAAACCTCCTTGCCAAGCACTTTGGATTTTCCAAAGGAACTGTAATGTTCCTGGAGATGTTTATTAATGGAAATGGGGAACTTTGTGGACCAGGGTGAAGTCATAGAGATTGATAGCCTGTTACTAGTGTTTATTATTTTTGACTGCAGGTTTTGAAAGCTTTTTCTCCTATCCTCCCTAAAAGGAACTTTCTCCATCACTTGGGACTGAAAATGGGGGTGGGGTTCAATACCTCATGGAGCAATCCAAAATAGACACACAGAATGTTAATAAGCCCAGGATTTTGCCCTCTGTTCTGTATTGCTCTGCCCCAAAATACAAAACCTAATTAGTGCATCCAGAGAAGCGTTAAATGGATTTCATGCTGTTTAATAAATGCTTTACGTGCTTTGGTGCCACTGCGAAATGTGTGGTTGAGTGAGAGTGGGAATAGGGAGAGGAAATGGTTGCTGTAAATGCCTCCTACCAGTGTCAAGCACTTTAGGATGAGCATCAGAGATGTGTGCTTATAACTCAGGTGCTTCATGTTTTCACCCAAATTTTCCTCCTTTTGGCTAGCCTGTCATTTTCCTTTTGGGCTTTTTTTTTTTTTCTGCCAGACATCGTCTCCAAAGGCTTGACCCATAATTGTCCACACTCAGAATAATGAGAAATTGTGAGTGACAGATATACACTGAGTACTCACTGGGTGATGAGCCCTGAATGGGTCATGGGAATTAGAAGGTGTGGCTGTTGCTTCTGGAGAGCTTATGTCCCTTTGGGGAAGATAGAACACACAATGTCCCATTTTCAATGTAGATGCTCAGTCTGATGTTCAGAGCCTTTCATAATGTGTCCCTTATTTAGTGACTGGCCTGGGACATCTCTCCTAGAGGTTGGTCTATATTGTCTTCTATGTTGGTCAGTGGTTGTGAGTAGAACTGCCAGGAGAGCTTTGAAAAAGCCCCAGTGTTCACACTGCACCCTCTATCAGTGCTTTGAGACTTTCAACCTGCATCAGGATCACCCAGAGGATATGTGGAAACACACATTTCTGGGCTTCACACCCAGCATTTCTAAGTCAGCAGGTAGAGGGCTCTAAAAATTTCTGTTTGTAGAAGTTATTGCTAATGCTGCTAGTCCAAAATCACACTTGAGGAGGATTGGCCTTCATCAATTAAATCAGAATTGCTGTGTGGCTTCAGTATTTATGTAAATTTTTCTGATGATTCCAGTGTGCAGCCAAGACAGAGATCTGCATTCCACACATTCTTTAATGCATGTGGTGGAGACAGATGATCACATACCATGAATGCCTCTGATTATTTTCCATGATTTAGCTCTTTTTCTCTGACTAGACAGTAAAAGTCGTATTCGCAAGAACTGTATATCTTTACCTTTTCTTGATTCTTTCAGGGTGCCCAGCTCAGGGTGGTCACACACAAGTGTAACTTGAAAGGTGTTAACCAAGGAAACTTATGAGGGTGGATGGGAAGCATTGTAGATGCCACCGGCACTCTTCATTTCCCTACCCTCCAAAACCTGAGGAAAGTTCTTTGCCTCTATTTGTGGACTCTAAGATGCATTGCAGAGCTACTTTCTCTCTCTTCTTCCCTCCCTAGGGGAGGGTGCATTTTTAGCATTTACTTTTAAAGAAAGCATCTGCAAATAGTACTTAGATAAAACCTGCATTCACATCCTGGCTCTGATGTTTCTTCTTATATGATCTTGGTGACACTACTTAACATTTTCAAGTCCCCATTTATTCATAAATAAAATAGGTACAAGAACATTTCTTCCACAGACTTCTGGAAATTAAATGAGTTTGTGCTTAAAACACTTCTAAGGACAATATAAAACACAAAAGGCACAGTGGGCTCTTTTGTTTATAACCACATTGTAGCAAACACACATTTTTCCTGGAAAGATAATGGAAGTGCTCTTGGGTTATGGGAAGCAGCAAGGGGAGATGAGCAAATATTTGTGCCTCATCCTGACCTCACCATGCATGGTGTGAAATGTCTAGGTATGCCATCAAGAACCAAAGTCCTGTGTAACAGAAAATCTCCAGGGAGCCTGTCATGAAGATGGAGACAAGCCTCTGTTGAACTTCACTGCCAGTGAACTCTACTAAAATGTCGGTCCTGTATTCGCATAGCTTATGAGTCAGGGAGCGGGCTGTGAGCACTGAGATTTCCAGAGCAACCTGTTGGTGCCTTTAGTGCATTGCTTCCAGAATGATTCCCACGAAATAAAGAGATCTAGCATTGTACTTACTGGTTCTTCACAAATGTTCTTCCCCATAGGTAGAGTGCCTTAACTCTAGAACCATAAATGTGTTTTCGGAATGCAACAAGATTGCATAGTTGTGTAATAAAGCTCCTGATAGAGTGATGAAGATAGGAGGGGGAGATGGTGAACTGGGAGAGCCAGGAATCCTCATCAGACTATTATGGGAGGCTCTGTCCTCTGAGAAGTGTTGTCTTAAGAAGTTTCCTTGATACTCAAAGGGTGTTTTACACGGAATCACTTAGGCTTTTGTTAAGAATGTGGACTCAGGCCAGGTACAGTGGCACACACCTATAATCTCAGCACTTTGGGAGGCTGCGATGGGCAGGTTCCTTTGAGTCCAGAAGTTCAAGGCTAGCCTGGGCAACATAGAGAAACCCCATCTCTACAACAAATACAAAAATTAGCCACGTGTGATGGCATGCACCTGTAGTCCCAGCTACTTGGTGTGGCTTGACCTCCCTTGAACCAGGGAGGTCAAGGCTGCAGTGAACTGCGATTGTGCCACAGAATGAGGATCACAGAAGGAACCCTGCCTACAAAAAAACAAACAAACAAAAACCAAACCAAAACAAACGAACAAACAAAAAAAACACAGAATGTGAACTCAAACACTCAGACAATACCCTAGACCTTCTGAATCAGAATCTGCATTCTTTTTCAGGAGTGCCAGGCAATTCGTATACACTTAAATGTTTAAGGAGAAAGATAGAAGAGTCTCTTAGAACTAGACTGGGAATTAAGAGACCTGACTTGGTATTCTTTTAGTTCCATCTTCACCTCAGTTTCTCCATATGAAAAATAACAGATGAGTAGAATAAGTTCCTTCCCATCCGTTGACAGGAATTGGTAGTAGACGAATCCCTGTAGCGAAACTTTAGAAGTCTAATGTCCAGAAGAACCATCCTCTTCCTCTTCACCCAACTCCTTTTTGTTAACATTTTTGGATGCCCATCTCACTTGCAGCTGCTTTGGAGTTTGGCAGTTATAGTTAGATGTCTCAGCAGCTTCCAATTCCCATTATGAGAAGCTGAAATTCTCCCATAGGTACACAGTTCTTCTGGCATCCGGCACCATCTCTTCCTATGCTGAGTGGAGTGTGGTCTGGCTTTCATGGGAGCCATTTCCAGCAGTACATGTGAGGAGAGGACCTGTCTCTTGGCTGCTGGGAAGCACTCCAGCCAGACAACAGCCCTCTCCAGCTACTCAGCGCATCCCACATTGGACAACTGGGAAAGCACACAGGGAACAGTGGGGGTTGTTGAGCTCAGCGAGTGTTTCCTATAGTACATAATTAAAGAAAACACCTGTGTAGCTGCTAAATCACTTCCTGCTGTTCCCCTGTGCAAATGCTGTGCTCAATAACCTTACAAGTGCCTCATTCCTTCTACCCAACCGAGGCAGCGCACAGAGCCACAATGCATAAAGCTGGCAAGTTATTAGTTCAGGACCCCTTAAAAGATCTCTTAAGATTGATTTGTTACTAGTCCACAGGGTCCATTGGTTAGCCTGGTGGCATTTTGCTAGACTGCAGCTTCAGGGAGGCTCAGGGATGGGCAGTGGGCCTACTCTCTCCAAACTGCCCTTCTTTGATTAGCCCTTCTCTGTATCCAAGGCAGGCCCATGGAAGAGCTCTAGAGCTACAGGAGCCAGAAAACCTTAAACCACAACTTCAATACTGTAATTGTGAGCCAGATGCTTCCCCAGGGAAAACAGCCAACAACAGTGAAATGAGATGCAAGTGGGACCTATGGATTTTGTTTGAAATTCAGGAAAGGGAAGTGACAGTAAATCAAAAGGAAAAGCTATCATTCTAAACAGGCCTCTTCCTGCTGCTGAAGTTTATGGGGTACTTTGGTTACCACTAGGATCTTGTGGGGCCCTGGCTGCCCAAAGTGAAGAAGATAGACTCCTGTGTACCACCAGGTGGATTGACAACAGGATTCAGTGTGATGACAGGCTAGCTTTGTAATTTACTTCTTCCAGGGCAAAGCAACATGGCTTTCACTGCAAGTTTTAGAGTGTTTGAGCAGATGAGTGAATGGGCCTAAGAGACCCAGTGAAGAGGATTGCTGGATGTTGGGCGGGGAGGGGAGGGTTTGGGAGGAGGGAGGGTAAGGGGAGGGCTTTAAAGAAACAGAACTGAGGAGAAAGGACAGCTGCAGATTCACTCAGTCTCTGCTGCTTCACTGCTTTGTTCTCTTCATAGCCTTGGTCATAACTGAAATTATCTTGTCTACGAGTTTGTCTGCTTATATATTATGTATCTCCCCAAATAGGATGTGAACACTGTAAGAGCTAGACTCTTATCTTACTTGTGCAGAGCTGGATCTTCAGAAATAGTCCAGTGCCTGGCACACAGTAGGTGCAAAACACATTTTTTTTGAGACGGAGTCTTGCTGTGTCACCCAGGCTGGCATGCAGTGGCGTGATCTTGGGTCACTGCAACCTCCACCTCCCAGTTCAAGCAATTATCATGCCTCAGCCTCCCAAGTAGCTGGGGTTACAGGTGTGCACAACCATGCCTGGCTAATTTTTGTAGTTTTATTAGAGATGGGGTTTCACCACATTGGCCAGGTCATCAAACTCCTGACCTCAAGTAATCCGCCTGCCTCTACCTCTCAAAGTGCTGGGATTACAGGCATGAGCCACCGCGCCTGGCACAATAAATGTATTGAATGAAGAAGTGAATCTTTAGTATGTGGGGACTGTGATCCTGAATTATTTCTGTTTTGGTGACTTCAGAGCTGGCATGGATTGTCTTTATATTTTGGTGAATGGTGGGTAGGAGTGTTGCCTTGCTTCATGGGAAAGGGAGCACAAACAAAAATGTAAAGCTGTCTTCTGCCTCCCCAAGCAACTTTGTAGAACTTTTTGTTCTCTCTGTCTGCTAAGACCCTTGCAAAGACACCTTGGGTATCCTGTTATAAAGCCCTTATGCTGTTATAAAGCAGGCACACATTAACACACCTTCCCTGCACTCTACTAAGTGGAAAGTGGGGAGTGGATACAAAAGTGACCATTTTCTGCTCTCAAGGAGCCCATAGTGTGCTGGAGGCAGCAAGCATGCCAAAGAGACAATGAGTCCATTTGTGCATAAGGGCTATGATGGAGATGTGTGTAAGTTACACCTGGGGAAAACACCTTGGACTTGGGAAGAGAATGGAGGAAAGGTACTAATAGCTTCCTGAAAATATTCTGAATCTTTTTTGTTTGTTTGTTTTTTGTTTTCTTGAGACAGAGTTGTTGCCCAGGCTGGAGTGCAATGGTGCAATCTCGGCTCACTGCAACCTCCACTCCCAGGTTCAAGCAATTCTCCTGCCTTAGCCTCCCAAGTAGCTGGGATTACAGGCATGAGCCACCACGCCTGGCTAATTTTATATTTTTAGTAGAGACAGGGTTTCTCCATGTTGGTCAGGCTAGTCTCAAACTCCCGACCTCAGGTGATCTGCCCGCCTCGGCCTCCCAAAGTGCTGGGATTACAGGTGTGAGCCATCGCACCCAGCAGATATTCTGAATCTTGAAGGAGGAATAGGAATTGACTCTGGGCTTAGCTGGTAGGAAAGGGTATTCCCAGAAGAGAGATGAGGATTATGATGCATACAGGCCAGAGAACCTGGTGTGTAGGGAACTGCAGTTGTAAGGTATGAGTGGACAAGTGGTGAGAGACTAGAATGGCCTGGTACCCAGTCAACATGCCTACAACAGACAGGACTGGGAAAAGAGCTCCTTGGTGAGGACAGCTTCTCAGACATGAGCATGGCCAGGGCAGTTAGGTGAACTCTAGTACAGATGTACGCACTGGACAATTTAACTAAGAACCATTCATGTGTCCTTACAAAGGATTATCTTTCCAGCAGTTACTTCCTCTCTTCCAGCTCTTCTGTTGGCCATCTTGTTGTTTACCCCTTTGTGTAAAAATAAGCAAAGAGCCAGAAGAATGAGGTAACCTCAAATGCCTCCTTAATTTTGTTTTTTGAGCAGCCCTGTCTGAAACATTTTTTGAGTTAGAAATCTGAAACAAAACAAGGCTTCCAAATGATTCATGGGTTTCCATTATTCAAGTTTTCCTCATATCTTCATCACCATGTAGGTAATGGGTGTGAATCTATGTGTGCTCATATACATATGCTTGATTATATGATCATCTCTTGGAGGACATGTGACACAGGAAGACAGTAGGGCACATGATACACTCTTTGACCTAAGGTAAGAGTAGCTTCTCTCTCCTCCTTGTTTCACTATGGCTTTGTGGACGTGTGGGCACACAGAAGAAGCAGACAGCACTGCAGAGGCTGTGCTTATATACATAATTGCTTCTCAAGGCCACAGATAAGAGGATGGGCAGGATTGATGTAAGTCTATATTTTGGCAGACAAGAACTCTTGGTGGCCTCTCCATTCAGTGCTAGAATGTTCCTACTATCACACCACTTAGTTGATGTTTGTGATTTCAAGTGTTCAAGTGGTCAACTCCTCTGATACCACTCCTATGACACTAAGGGGTCACCAGGAATATTTGTGGCTATGGGCATATGAGCTCCAAGAAATAAAAGATTCATTAAGGGCTGCCATAGATATTTTCTGGTTCTCTTGTGACTTGAGCTGAAATTGTAAGACCTGTGTGTGTCATTTCCTTTCTATAAGTATTCCAGTCCTCCCAGGAGCAGCCTCCTGCTCCACTGCCCTTGGAGCTATCACTACTGCCGTAAGAACCAAGGACAGTAGCTGTTTGTTCTCCTGAGACACTTGGTGCACTATCCACAGTGACCCACAGCAATAAAGTTAATTTCGATACAACTACCTACGACAGAGGAAAGTGAAGGAGGCGTCTAAAACAACCCTGGAACCCCACCTTTGAGGATCTGTTTTGTACGACCACTTCTGGACACTAGTGTATGAGTTATTTTTCAGAGATAATTTAAGAGACTTGTTTAAGTAGGGTATGAGTTTTCTAGGGCTTCCATAAGAAATGCCACTGACTGGGTGATTGAAACAACAGACATTTATTTTCTTCCAGTTCAGGAGGCCGGAAGCCTAAGATCAAGATGTTGGTGGGGTTGGTTTCCTCTGAGAACCATGAGGGGAGGAGTTGTTTGTGGCCTCTCCCCTTGCCTTATAGGTGGCTGTCTTCTCCCTGTGTCCTCACATGGTCTTCCCTCTGTGCCTGTATGCGCTCTGATCTTTTCTTACAAGGACACCAGTTATATGGTATTAGGGTCCACCCCAATGACCTCACTTTAACTTAATTCTTTATAGACACTATATCCAATCATCAGTCACTTTCTGAAGTTCTGGGGGTTTAGAACTTCAGCCTGTGAATTTTTGGTGGGGCACAGTTCAGCCTGTAAAAAACAGATATAGGAGGACTGAAAAGGCAAGGAGGGAACTTTGAAATAACAAAGATAGTAATTGCAAGAAGCAACTACCCTAACCTTAGGACTAGAGGAATAAAAGAAAGAGGCTGGAGTCATGAGAACTTAGCAGCTTGCAGAAGGAGTCTTACAGGACTGGTGCCCAGAACTCTGAGGGGCAGAGGGTACGAGCAGCTGCTACTGGCAAGTATGAGGGGTAGACAAAGAGACAGATTGCCAGGATCATGCGAGAAATGGAGAGGAGCATGTCCTTTCTCCCTCATTTCATCTTCAGATCTTGCTTTTGTGCCCCTCATAGGCAGGACCTAACAGGTGTCCACTGGCAAAAAAGAAATGTAATCTGCCGCCTACAGCATGACAGGCCATGTTATTGAAGGATGGATTTTAACTAAGAGACAATGACTTTAATAACACAGGCTGGGCGTGGTGGCTCACCCCGGTAATCCTAGTACTTTGAGAGGCCAAGGTAGGTGGATTGCTTGAGGCCAGAAGTTTGAGACCATCCTGGGCAACATGGTAAAGCCCCTTCTCTACAAAAAGGACAAAAGTTAGTCGGGCATGGTGGTGTGTGCCTGTAGTCCCAGCTACTCACAAGGCAGAGGCAAGAGGATTGAACCTGGGAGTTTGAGACTGCAGTGAGCTATGATCACACCACTGCACTCCAGCCTGGGTGGACAGAGTGAAACCCTGTCTCAAAAAAAAAAAAAAAAAAAAAAAGAAAAGAAAAGAAAAGAAGCAGCACAGATTCCTTCAGCTTCTTTTAAAAAGTCGTATCTTGCTCTATAGCCTTGCTTTTACTACTTAGCAGCACATCATGGAAAAGTCTCCAGTGTCCATCCTCTTCCAGAGCGTGAATTCTAATGGCTGTGGTGTATAGTCCATCATAAGGATGTATCATCACTTACTTAACCAACTTCCTATTCTTAGCCATTCGGTGTTTTAAAAGTTTGCCACTCTTATAAACAGGACTGCAACTCAATAAATCTGAGCACACATCCTTAAGTAATCCCTTAGGATTAATTTTTGAAGTGGAATTACTAAATCAAAAAGTATGAGGATTTTTCAGGATAAAAACTCACTTTCCTAAGCTAGGGAAAACATGAATTAAGTGTGGCTTCTTCTGTCCTGTAGTACAGTAGGGTGACATTACAATGCACTAGAACGTTGGGTTGAGGCAAGGATTTAAATATTATTGGCCAAACCTGAGTAATAGGATGTAATGATTTCAGAGTGAAACTAGGCATACCCTTTATGAAAGCATTTAAAGGTGAGGGGACAGTTAACAGTAGCATCTGCCCCAGCTGGTGGAAATACCGTGTTGTTACTGATTTTAATGCAATTGCATTCTTAGCAGAACTAATTTTGTAAAGCATTTCTCTAAATAATCCAATTTTACTTGGTGCTTATGGTTGGACAAAGGCGCAGGCAGGTTTTGTATCAGTATTTATGGAGTGTAGCCTTGTAGGAATTACTCTGGCCAGAGGACATTGCTATAAATCTATAATGATGGTTGTGTTTTTGATTCCATCTTTAGTTTCTGAATATCAGGCTTTATAATTAAAAATCCATATCATAAAATATTGGCCTGTGACAATTTTATTTTTCTCCTGGGATGCTATGATTTTTCTGAAGTATGCCTTGCTCGGTCCTTTGTGGAGGATAAAGGTCTGGGGGGTTTTGAGCTGGGCATTTGGAGCCCGTCTTTATGACAGATATTTGGCATGCCAGCCTGGGTGCTACCCTTGGAAGATCTGAGTCCAAGCTTTTACTGGCTCCCTGAGGACAATTCTGAGAAAGTTACTATCCCTTGTGCTGGTTTCTGGTGCTGGATATATACTTGCTTTTGTAAGACTAAATAAATTGATAAATTCAGCTGATTCAGAGCGTTTACATAATCTTTCCAATGTCAACAGTCATTTAAATTATCCTAACTTTATACTGAATCTCCAAAATCCAATTACTAGCTAATAATAATTGTCAGTTTTACTTTAAACCTTTAATGATAGGTCACAAGGGAATTGTAGCAGCAGGATTAAATCGCTGTAGACTGTAGCTATGCCCAGCCTTAAATTGCTCGCCTCTTATCTCTGGCTAACAGAGCCACTATATGTTTTGTCACCATTTTTGCTAAATAGAATAAATGTCACCAAAATTAATTTCATCTCCCTTAAATTAGCTTCTTACTGTGATTTCTCACTTCAGTCAAAATTTATTTCTTCAGGAATTTAATTTCCTTCTTCATCTCTTTTATTCGAGAGAGCGAGACTGTTCCGGAACAAATGTCTTTTAATCATTGGCTGGCAAGTTTTGAGGCTTGCTTTTCATTAATAATTGCTGACCTCTTTAGGGGGAGTGTTGGAGGATATTTCTGTTTTATTTAAGCTATTGTATACTTTTAAACAGAGTAGACTGGGTTGTTTCTGAATAGTCTTAGAGAAGCTGTAAACCTTGCATAGACCAGAAAAGATGAAGTTACTACAAAGAAAACTTTTTTTTTCACGTGAGGGATGATTCAGCAGGGAGTTTGTAATTAGGCACTTTAGTTGTTTTTCCTACTTTCTAATCATTTTCAGGTATATACATCTGACAGTAGCTATCCTTTAACTAAGGCATGTGTTTGGAAAAAAACTGTAAGGATTTAAAAATTAAACTTCTCACAGAACACATGAATACACAGAAGGCTCACCCAACTCTGCAATGCATCCTGAAGATAGGATGGTAGCACCTGTAACAAATTCCCTTTGCTCATCAACATAAACCTCAAGGCACTAAAACATTAAGATCCATGGAGAGGGAGAAGGGAGAGGAAGTGAGACAGAGAGGGAGAGATCCATTTCTAGAAAGGCACAGTGCGAGGAGCTCTGTGACCTGCTCCCCAGTGAAGTAAATGTAACTGGTGAAGATTATGAAAAAATATCCAGCCATTCAGAATCCCTGTACTAGGGGAATATAGCAAACGAAGAAACATTTATTTAAGAAAATCTACTAAAACTCAAAAGGAACAACGGGATTCCATGGCACTTGAACCATGACCTGTTCCTTTCCTCCTCCCCCCAGCTTACTTTGAAGGAAGCTCTCTATTCTGTGTGGGTGTGGCTAAGAAGGTGGGGCTCCATTGTTCCTCATCTCCCAATCAAGGGATATAGTATCTTACCCAGAAGAGCAGGCTGCCAACATTTCTTATTCCCTCCAACTCTGAGATGCAGAAGTTAAGTTCCTGGTGAGGGCAGCCAAGAAGTCAGAGACTACTATTCTCTACCCAACCCCCAACTCAAATGTGGCAGTTCTACTGCAGGTGAAGCTAACTGAGAACACTGGGGCCCTCGTCATTCTTACTCAAGAATGATGGGGTAGAGGGTCCACACTGAGAGAGGCAAGCTGAGAAGACCAGAGAGTGTCATATCTGCCTCAGTGTCTGGAGCAGTGGCTTGGAGGTTTTTCTCAGGGGGAGAGGCAGTCCATAAATATACAGAGCTCTGAAGCTCTCCTTAGGGGAACTGTCTTTGAAACAGTGAGGGAAGTTCAAGGCTAAGGGCACTTTTTTACATAATGAAGACATTGGTGGTAAGTAATAAAGAGGAGACTAATAATTCCATGACAGTAAAAACTTACACCAGAAGCAAGCAAGTTTACTACAGAGAACCACAGAAAGAGATAGATAAAGAACTCTCCTGGGTTCACAACAAACCTAAAGGACTAGCCTCAAAAACTTCCCCTACCCATGTACAATTCAGTGGCATCTATAACATTCACAGTATTGTGCAATCATCACCATCATCTCTTTCCAAAACACTGTCATCACCCCAAGAAGAAACTCTGGAATGATTAAAGCAACAACTTCCCATCCCTTCTCCCCTATGATCATGGATTAACAATTAGCTTTCATTAGAAACAACGGAGACCAGAAGCCAATAAGATGACACATTCAAAGTGCTGGAAAAAATAAAAATAAAAAAACTGTCAAGCAACAATCTTATATCCAGCAAAACTGTCTTTCAAATATGAAGGTGAAATAAAGACATTTCTAAGTAAACAAAAATTGAGAAGCTTTATTTGCTAGCAGACTTCCTTTACAAGAAATACTAAGGGAAGTAATTCAGGCTGAAAGCAGTACACCCCACACATTAATTCAAAACCACATGAGTAAAAAAAAAAGCACCAGTAAAGGTAATTATATAATAATAAAAAGATAGTATAAATACATATTCTCCTTTCTGCCCTTAACTAATTTAAAAAGCAATTGTATGTAAGCATGAAATTACCATATAATCTAGCATTTTTTGCTTCTAGGTATACACCCCAAAGAACTGAAAACAAGAACTCAAACAGATACTTGTTCACCTATGTTCATAGCAGCCTTATTCACAATGGCCAAAAGGTAGAAACAACCCAAGTGTCCATCAAGGGATTAATGGATAAAAAATGTTGGATATCTGTACAACGTAATAATATTCAGCCATAAAAAGGAATGATGTACTGATATATAATACAATATAGATGGAAGAAGATTATTCTAAGTGAATGAAGCTAGACTCAAACAGATAAATATTATAGGAATCCACTTATTTGAAGTATCTAAAATAGGCAAATTCATAGAGACAGAAAGAGGTTACCAAGGACTGGTAGCAGAAGGGAAGAATGAGAACTTGGCAGGGAGAGAAGAGTAGGCAGTTATAGTTTAATAGGTACAGAATTGCTTTTGGGATAATAAAAATATTCTAGAAATGTATAGTGGTAATGGTTACACAAAATTTTAAATGTACCTAACACCACTGAATTATGCACAATAATGACAAAAATGGTAAATTTTGTTATGCATGTTAACCACAATAAAAATAAAAATAATTAACTCTAAAAAAGCAATTATATAAAATAATATGTATGTAATTATATTATTGGGCTTATATGTAAATATAATATATTTGACAGTAACAGCACAATGGAGATGGGTGGGAGGAAACCTGTATTGGTGTAAGGAAATGGTGCCAGATGGTAACCCAAATCTATAGGAACAAATGAAGAGAATCAGAAATGATAAATAGAAAGGGAAATATAACAAGCTCTATGAATACATGTTTACTCTTTTCTACTCTCTTAGCTTCTTTAGTAGACATAAAATTATATAAATAATAAAATATGTTGGTAAGTTTGTAATATATTTAAATATAATGTGTGTAACAATAATAGCACAAAGGGAGGAAGATGGAACAAAGCTATATAGGTGCAATTTTAAAAATTTTTTGAAATTAAGTTAGCATATATCTGAAAGCGATTCTGATAAGTTAACCACTAATAAAATCTAATAACTCAAAATATAGTGAAAAATTATTAAAGAAATTATATTACACTAGAAATATTCACTTAAAGCAAAAGGAAGCAGTAAAGAAAGAACAGAGAAGCAAACACACATGGGGCATATAGGAAGCAACTGAAATGGAATATGTAAATCCTACTATATAAATAATAATATCAAATATAAATGGATTAAGCAATTGAATCAGTAGGCATAGGTTTTCTGAATGGATAAAAAAACAAAATCCAACTATGTGTTGTTTACAAAGCACACACTTTAAATTCAAAGATACAAATAGTTTGAAAGTAAAATAATTGAAAAGATGTATCATGCAAACAGCAACCATAAGAAAACTGGAGTGGCTATACCAATAACAGAAAAAAAAAAAAAAGACTTTAAGACAGACAAAGTTACTAGAGAAAAAGAGAAATTTTGTGATGATAAAAGTGTCAACTTGTCAGGCATGTATAACAATTATAAACATATACATGTGGCTACATAGCTGCAGAGCTCCAAAATACATAAAGGAAAAACTGACAGACCAGAAGGGAAAAATAAACTTTCAACAATAATAGTTGTGGAGTTCAATACCCCACTCTTAGTAACAGATAGAACAACTAGACAAATTATCAAGGAGATAGAAGACTCAGACGACACCATATACCAACTTGACCTACCAGACATCTGTAGACCTTCCACCCAGCAACATCAGAATGCACAATCCTCTCAAGAACATGGAATATTCTCTAGGATAGACCATTTATTAGACCATAAAACAAGCCTCAATAAACTTAACTGGCTAAATCATGCAGAGTATGTTCTCTGATAACAATAGAGTGAACATAAAAATTAATAAATTTGGGGAATTCTCAAGTATGTAGAATATAACACATTGCTGAATTAACATTAGTCAAAGAAGAAGTAATAAAGAAAATTGAAAAACACTTTGAGATGAATGAAAAAGACACACAACATACCAAAAGTTACAGGGTGCAGCTAAAGCTAAAGTAAATAGAGGGAAATTTGTAGTTGTAAATGCAACTACAAACTGAGAAAACAGTTATCTATTCAATAACTTAATTTTCCACCTTAAGACAGTAGAAAAACAAGAGAAAACTAAACTCAAAGCAGATAGAAAGAAACCATAAAGAGCAGAAGTTAATGAAATAAAGAATAAAAAGCAATGAAAAAAATTAATGAACCCAAAAGTTTTTCATTAAAAGGATCAACAAAAATGCCAAGTAGTTAGCTAGATTGACCAAGAAGACTGAAATGATTAAAATCAGGAATTAAAGACGGAACATTACTATCAACCTGACAGAAATAAAGGATTATAAGGCAGTGCTATGAACAATTAAATGCCAACGAATTAGATAACTTAGTCGAAATGGACAAATTTCTAAAGACAGACTCGAGAAGAAGTAGAATATTCGAATGGACCTATAGAAAGTTAACTGATTGAGTTGGTAAACAAACAAAAAACAACCAACTATCTACAAAAAAAAAACCCAGGCCGAGAGTTTACTTCACTGGTAAATTCTATCAAGCATTTAAAGAAAGTAAATGTTAATTCTTCACAAAGTCTTACCAAAACAAAGGAGGGAATACTTCCCAAATTATTCTCTGAGCCCACCATTTTTCTGATTCCTAAACCAGAAAAAGGCATCATAAAAAAGAAAAATATGGTATTTCATGAAATGAAAAATCCTTAACAAATTATTAGCACATCCCATCTATCAATATGTACAAATATTGTACACAATGGCCAAGTAGGATTTATTTCAATAATGCAAGGTTAGTTTAACATTATAAAACCAATTAACATAATACACTATATCAAAAGAATAAAGGACAAAAAACACATGACTATCTCCATACCATTAAAAAATATATATTTGACAAAAGTCCATATCCACACACATTCATGATAAAAACATTCAGCAAACTAGGACAAGAAGGGAGCTTCCCCAACATGATAAAGGACATCTGTGAGAAACTCTTGGTTACCATCATACTTAATGGAAAAGATTGAATGTTTTCCCCCTATAATCAGGAACAAGACCAAGAAATCCACTATCTCCACTTTATTTAACATTACAATTAAAGTGTTAGCCCAGAAATTAGACAAGAAAACAAAATCAATTGGATGCAGATTGGAAAGAAAGAAGTAATACTATCTAATTGCATATTTTGTATATAGGAAATTCTAAGGATTCTGCAAAAAAAAAAAAAAAAAAAGAAAAAGAAAAATTACTAAAACCAATAAATGAGTTCAGCAGTGTTGCAGAATACAAAACCAATGTAGAAACATCCATCATATTTCTATACACTTGCAATGCACAATCTGAAAGTGAAATTAAGAAAACACTTCCATTTATAATAGCGTCAAAAGAATAAAAGACTTAGAAATAAACCCAACAAAAGAAGTACAAAATCTATGCCCTGGAAAACAACAAAAACTTTACTGAAATACAATTAAAATAACCTAAATAAATAGAAATACATCCTATGTTCCTGGATGTGAAGACAACAGTTCTCCACCACATTTGATCTACAGGTTCAACACAATTGACTATCTAGTCCCAATTTCAAAACTTACTAAAAACTACAATAATCAAGGCGGTGTGGTACTGGCACTGGAATACACACATAGATCAAGGGAATACAACTGGGAGTCAAGAAAAAAGTCATTGCATTTACAGTGAATTGATTTTTGATGACAGTACAAAGATAACTCATTGGGGGAAAGAATAGTAATTTCAACAAATGATGCTCAGGTAACTAGATAGTCACTTGCAATAGAATGCATTTGGAACCTTGCACCATATACACCTCATAGCATCTACAAAGTTAACTTAATATATTAATAAATCAAAGCCCGAATATCACCACCAAAAGCATAAAACTCTTAGAGGAAAACATAGACATAATTCTGTGTGACTTTGGGTTAAGGCAACAGTGTCTTACATATGATGTCAAAATCACAAGGGACAAAAGAAAAAAATAAATAGTTTCGACTTCCTCAAAATTTAAAACTTGGACGCCTCAAAGAACATCATCAGGAGTGTGAAAAGATAACCTCTAGAATTGGCGAAATTTTTATAAGTCATATATCTGATAAGGTATCCAAAATATATAAAGAACCCTTATAACTCAATAATAAAAAAGTAATTATTATCTCATTTTAAAAATGGGCAAAGGAATTGAATATATATGTCTGCAAAGAAGATATAGAAATAGCCAATAAACACACCACGAGAGGCTCAACATCATTAGCCATTAGGAAAATGCAAATCAAAATCACAGAGATATCACTTCTCATCCACTAGAATGGCTATAATCAAAAAAGATAAATAATAACAAGTGTAGGGTGTGGAGAACTGGAACCCTCATACATTGCTGTTGAGACTGTAAAATTATGAAGCTGCTTTGGAAAAGAGCTTGGCAGTTTCTTAAAAGGTTAAATATTGAGCAATTCCACTCCTAGGTATATACCCAGAAGAGTTGAAAACATACATACACAAATGCAAACAAAATTTGGTCATTAATATTCATAGCAGCATTATTTGTAATAGTCAAAGAGTGGAAATAATCTAAATGTTCATCAATGGATGAATGGATAAATAAAATGCAGTATATTCATACAGTAGAATATTTGGCAATTAAAAGAAATGAAGTACTGACATATGCTACAATGCGGGTAAACCTTGAAAACATTATGCTAAGTAAAAAAAACCCAGTTACCGATGAACATATATAGCTTAAGGTAAATTCATAGAGACCAAAAGAATAGTGGTTGCTTAGGGATGAGGGGGCTAGGGAAAAGAGTCAGACATTACAGATGGTGGGCATGGGATTTCTTTTGGGGTTGATGAAAATGTTTTCAGATTGTGGTGATGATTGCACAATTCTGTGATTATGCATGAAATTTTGAATATGTATTTTAACATAGTAAATTTAATGCTATGTTTATTATATCTCCATAAAACTTTTATTTAAAAAAAAGACAAAATAGAAGTTGGAAACATTGGATGCAATCCTACATTATTTGCTTTTTCCAACCAATATGACTTTGGAAAATTTTCTTATTTGTGGACCTTAGCTTTCTTATCTTACGATGTTCGCACCAACAAGATCTTAGAGGAGGTACTTGGCAATGTGGGGCAAGGGAGAGGGACTTTATTAGTGGTTACAGTGACCAAAGAGGGCTCCTCTCACAAAACCTGTACAGTCACACCCCACGCCATGCTCAGAAGGGCCCAAGCTTGGTTTAATTCTCTGCTGTATGTTTTGAACAAGGGATCCTGCATTTTCATTTTGGGGGGTCCTATGAAGAATGTAACCAATTCTGATCCTACTTATAGTGAGAAGGGGCTAGGGAGCCTTTAATGTCCTACAGAGCATAGGGCAGCCCTGTGCAGTGAATAATCGCCCTGCCCAAAATGCCCTGATGAGAAACACCGAATGCTAAGTCATGGTTGAACTCTGAAGGGCTGCAGTTTTTAACTAGCTTACTAGAACCTCATCTGAAATGTTCAAGGATAGTGTGTGTTTTTCAAAAAAGTTGCTTTGATTTATTTAATGTACCTACAAAAGAGTATGACGGGTCTAAGACGATTGAACATTTAGTTCCTCATTTTTTTTTTTTTACCTGAGACTGGTAATATATCCTATATGAGCCTTATATGCTTTGACCTTGCTTCTCATCCATTAACTGGGCTGTTGAAGTTTAGATGATTATAGCCTTAACTTATTTTATTTCTGGTTATTAGATTTGTTAAGAAATTGCCAACTCAGTAGGCTCTGTGGCAAAAACAATTATGATTCCTGGAGAATCTCTGATGAATAATAAAGTTCTAAGCTAAGCATTTTACTTACATGATTTCATTTAATTTTCCCATCAATCTTTTAGGTTGATCATTATTATCCTAACTTTATAGATAAGGAAACTGAATCTCAGAGGGCTTAAGAGAGAAAGATTAGATGAAAATGATGTGTCTTCTTTTTTGACTTCTCAAGTGCTATTAGATGAAACCTGAAATCCATGACTATTTTCTTTCCTTCCTTGACTTTTCCCCCAAATGTATGAGTCCTCACTGGAAGAATTAATGTTGGAATCCACTGATATATGTTACTGTTATATACTTATACTGTAGTAAGCATCTAAGTTGGTGATATTTTCATGTTGCACCACAATTTATTATCTACTTGATTGAGAATATAATACTGTACGTGAGAAAAATATACTGAATTAGGAAGTGCAAGATTTAATCATTTCTGAAGTCATAGAATAGTAGAGCTGGAAGAAATTTTAAGGCACTCCTGTGCCAATCCATACATTTCACAGATGTTGAAACTGAGGTTAAGATAGGTTTAATATTTTCCCTGTGTTCACATAATTGATATGACTTTAGTGACAAAGCCAGGAATATCATTTATGAGTTAAAGTGAATTATTGGCTCATCACTCTTTCCAAACATTACCTTGCCTCCCTTTGGTCAGTTTTATCTAGATGAAATAAAACATCCAATTTGATGGTTTGACAGATTTCTTCTTCAATGGAAGTAACTTGCATGGAGTTTAGATAGTCTGTGGATTTCCTGTATATGGGAGTTATAACCTTTTGGAGCTTCTTTAACTCAACATAGAGGTGTCCTCTTTCAAGAGGACTTCAACTTATGTTTGACTCTATGAATAACCCAGTGAAAAATAATTTCCCAGTAAGTTTGAAGAATCCCTTAAAGATAATTATATGTGTTGAGAAACAGTAAGTCCTGTCATTGGGACAGCGGCTCAATGGTATGAATAATAGGATGAAAAAGAAAATGAGGCATTTAGAGAGGTTAGAAGGGATGTTCTAATTTATATTTTTGGATCAATTTAGAATTCAGAAGCACTTATTGGTAGCTTATTGATCTTTACTTTTTGGGTCCATTAAGAAGTAAAGATGGTCAATTTTATAAATTAATGTGGATCGTGAGGGCTTCTAGATTTCCTCCTTTCTACAATTCTATTAAATGATATTTAAACCAAGGAGACAAAGCCTATGTATGTTTTCTTTATTCAACGGTAGACTTAAAAGAAAATAAAACTCTTCAAGATACATCTCAGACCCTGTGTTTGATTTTTAGATTATAACCTTGATATGCTCAGCCTTCTCCTTCTCAGGCCTCTGCAACGGGCCTGAAATGACCTTTCATTGGCCTGGTTTCTCTGATGAATTAACTCAGCACATTTTTGACAGAGATGAAGGCTGGCTTTTTTAAGGCCTTCTTTTGGGAGATATAAATCTCTTGCTGCTTTGGAGCTGAAAACTGTTTATAAACCAAACTTTATGTTCCCAAAATGCAAAAACTTTCCTCCTAGTCTTGCAGGGTCTCACAAGGATCACTGGGCATGTTTATCAGTGTTTAAAATAAATAGCTAATTATGGGGAGTGGTCTAACTAATTGGGCAAAGGTCTCAGGTATACATTTAGCTCTTATATTTTATCTCCAACTTTCTTTGTGCAATAGGAAAACAGATTAATGTTTTTCTTTCTTAATTCAACCTACAGAAAATGTAGGGTCAGATGAATTCATAAGACCCTGCATCCCAGTTCATAAGTCCTTTCCAATAACAAGCCCTTCTATATACTGGGCTTCTCTACTATTTCCTAAAGTGCTGACCATCAGCCATCCTTACTTCTTATTGCAATCATACTCCTTGGGTAATGCATTCATTTTCATGACCCCAAACATTATATACCTCATTGGCTCAAATGTATTTTTCATGACCTCCATGTGCTGCTTGATCTGCAAACTGTGTTTTCAACTGTTAGATGTTTCCACCTGGATTTCCTTCACCACCCGTGTATGCCTCTCCAATTTTTTCTCTCAATATATTTTCCTTATTGGTTCGTAACACGATAATCTTACCCAGTTTGGGCAATTGAAGTACCTTAGATAAATCCTCAGCTCTTCTCTCTTGCCACCTATTTAATAGGTCATTAAATATGCCTTTTGGGTACTTTTTATTGAAGTATTAATATACATTTATAAGTATTTACAAATTACAAGTGTTTAGTTCATCGAATGTTCACAAAGTAAACAGACCTGCAACCAGTAACTAAATTATTCACACACTTAAACTCCCCTTTTACCCCACTGCCTTTGTTATCTCTATCCATCAGATGTACTTCTTACTTAGCATTTAATACAATAGAATAGTTGGCCTGTTTTTGAACTTTAGATAAGTGGTACCATACTATATGTATTCTTTTTGTCTGGATCCTTCAGGCCAAAATTATGTTTATAAAATTCATCCATGCGGTTGCATGTAGCAGTACTTTGTTCATTCTGATTGTCTAGTATATGCTGGATGAATATTTCACAGTTCATTGAGTCATTCCGCTATTGATGATGGACATTTGATTTGTTTCCAGTTTGGGGCTACAGTCATGTTGCAATGAATATTCTCGTACCTGTCATTTAGTTCACATATTTATATATCCCTGCTGAGAAAACACAGGGTCTTGCTTGTGAATAGAATATGCATTTGTTCAGCTTTAGCAGATGTTGCCAGAGAGTTTTTTAAAGTGGTTGTACCAGCTCATATTATTCAATTCAATTCAGCAATTATTCAATACAGCATATTATTCAATACCAATTCAGCAGCATATGAGAATTTTCAGTTTGTCCACATGCTGACCAATACTGGGTATTATGAGCCTTGCTCATTTTTGGCATAATGTCCCATATGAAGTGGTAGCTCATCATGGTTCTCATTTGCATTTTTCCCTGTTGACTGATGAAGTTGAACATTCTTTCATACATTTCTTGACCATTTGAATTTCCTTTGTTGTGAAATGGATTTTCAGTCTTTGTTCATTTTTAAAAATTGAATTATTTTATTATATGCTTGCTTCAAGTTCTGTGTCAGATTATGAATTGCAGTTTTTCCTTCCCACATTGTAACTTGATTTCATTCCCTTAATGGTGTATTTTGATGAACAGAAATTGTTAATTTTAATGTAGCACAATTTATCATTGCTCCCTTAATGATGAGTGTTTTTAATTATCTATTTAAGAGATATTAGCTGTGTTTTACAACATTTAAAAAATCATTTGATGGCAGTATACAGACAATGACACTCTGATGGGTGAAAAGCAGGACTCTGTTACTTGCAGCTCCAAATCAGAGAAGGCTGCCAGGCAGGGCCCCACAGGGGATTTCACCCAAGACCATAGTAACAACAAGCTGGAACTACACGGGGCAGTTTATGGTAAGCAGGATGTGTTTAGCTAGGTCTTCCAAGATTCTCATGGATTGACTAATCTGAATAATTTCCAGGGCTCCAGTGTATAGGGACTATCCCTAATTTTTTCCTACCTGGTTCTGGGGCAATAGGGGCAGGCGCATATTGGCCTTAGTGTGTGAGAGCAAAATAGTAGAAATAGTTGAAGTGTGGCTTTAATCAGCTGCTCAGAAAGGAAAATTGATTGTCCTCTACCCAGGGCTTCAGGACTGGGTCAAGAAACCATTAAAAAAAAGGGGGGGGGGGCACAGCAATAAGAAGCATTGCTTTATTTTCCATATTGAGGTCTAGAATTAATCTGAAGCTACATTTTTCATGTGAACTGGGTTCAAGATTCATTGTTGTTCACGTGGATAGCTACTTGATTCATCACAATTTATTGGAAAATAATTCTGTTTGCAACCACGATGCAGCTGTTTATTTACCTCTCTTTCTACTACTACCATGCCATAGTAATTACTATAGCTTTTTAGCTACAGTGTCTGTAGGGACCTTAATGTCTTAACATCTACTCATATTAGTCTTTCAGCTGCTGTTGTACATTTGCTCTTTTCATTGTCATATATTCTTCCTCCTTCTTTTCCCTCATCCCCATTCCCTTTCCCTTCTTCTTCCTTCCCTTTCCCCCTTTTCTTACTTCTTCTCTTCCCGTCCTCCTTCTTCCTCTCTCCTTTTCTCTTTCTCTTTTTCTCCTTCACTTTCTCCTCCTCCATCTTCTCCTCCTTCTCCTACTTGTCATTCTTCTTTTCCTCCAACTTTTCCTTAACTGTTTTAGAAATTATTTAGAAGTTCTTTGCCTTTCTATAGATATCTTAAAGGACATTTCTCAAAATCCCAACATTTTAATTAGGGTAGCAATGAAAAAATAGAGCAATTCAGAGGAAGAAATGGCATCTTTATAATACTGAGTCTTTCAATCCATGAACATGATATGGCTTTCTATTGACTTGGTCATCTTTGATTTTCTCCTTTGGTGCTTGGTAGTTTTCAACATAGAATCCTGTATGTATTTTGATAGATTTATACTTCAATATTTTTGAGCCATTTAAATGGTATTGCTTTTACAGATTTTATTTCCAACTTGTAATTTCTACTGTTGTACAGATAAAATTGATTTCTGCATAATGATCTTTAATCTGTGATCCTGATAAAATTATTTTAGTTTTATGTAGTTTTCTGTAAATTCTATTAGGTTATCTATATAGACAATCATGTCATACACAGAGAGAGACATATTATATCTAAATATAATTGGATTTGTTTATTTCTATTTACTTATTTCTCCTTGCAGTCCTGTTACTTTTTTGCCTCATGTATTTTGATGCTCTGTTGTCAGGTGCATACATGATAATTATTGCTACACTTCCTTGGAGAATTCACTCTTTTACCATTGTATAATGTACCTCTTTATCTCTGATAATTTTTCTTTATTAAGTCAACTTTGTCTGAAATTAATATATCTAGTACAGCTTTCTTTTGTTAGTATTAGTGTATCTTTACATATCCCATTTTCAACCTATTTCTGTATTTATACTTAAAATAGTTTTTTCTATAGACCACATTTAATTGGGTTCTGTTTTTTATCCACTTTGACAATCTCTTTCCTATAATTGGTATATTTAGACTATTCTCATTTAAAGTGATTACTGACATAGTTGCATTAACGTCTACCATGTTTGTAACTTTTCCACTTACTGGACTTGTTCGTTGTTTCTTTTTCCCCTCTTTTTCTGCCTGCCCTATTTTTGATTGAGCATTTTATATAATTCTATATCTCTCCTCTTTTATCATATCAACTATATTTCTTTAAAAATTTTTATAGTGGTTGACTTAAAGTTTGTAATATACATTTAAATAGCACTATACCACAATATGGATAGTGTGGGTACCACGTAACAGAGTATTCATAATTATTTAACTTATCCTCTATGAAATTGCTGTCATTCATTTCACTTATTCATATACTGTTATCACTGAATACAGTGCTACTATTATTACATTAACCAAGGAGTTATCTTTTAGATCAATTAAAATTTTTTAAAAAATATTTTATTTTACCTTTGTTTAGTCTTTCTCCAACACTCTTCCTTTCTTCATGTGTATCTGGATTTCTGACATTTGTCATTTCCTTTTTCCTTCAATAATTCTTGTAACATTTCTCATAGAATAAGTTTACTGGCAATGAATTTTTCAGATTTGTTTGTGAGAGTCTTTATTTCTTCTTTACTATTGAAGGATAGTTCCATTGAATATAGACGTACCTCTTTTTGCTTGCATAGTTTCTGATGAGACATCTACTGTAATTCTTATTCTGTTTCTCTTTCGGGGTTTTTTACTACTGTGTCTATTAGAAGTTTTAGCTTGGGACTGCTGTAGCTCCCATGCTAGGATATGTAAAAGGCAAAAACAAAACTATACAAACAGAAAAAGCAGAATGGCTCACTGAATCCTTCTTTGAGTACTGAGATCCTTATTCAGTTATCCTGTTGTGATCGCTTTCAGATTTTTCTGATAGATGCTTCATTATGTATTTTACTCCAGAGTTTTTAGTTACAGATATGGAGGAAATAGAGTGACATGTGCTTACTCCATGTTATTTGAAACCAGAAGTGACATTTTAAATACTATGTGTGTGAGGCTAAGTTTCTTGTTAATATCCTCCGATATGTAGAATATTTTTTAAAGCAGGCAATCCACCCAGTGAGATTCATACCACAAGTTCTGTTTTGCCTTCTGTAGTTGGTGATTCCAAAGTCAATTAAGTTTGCAGAGCCTCTTCTATATTCCCCGAAGCTGCCCAGTGCATGCATTAGTCAAGGCTTCGTCTAGGACCTGGGCCATGGATTATATTGTGGATCATTCTGGATACCTTCTCTGCGGTGGTTTTTGTTTTGATTTGTTTTGTTTTGTGGCTCTGTGCTACATGTAAATAGGTCAAGTTTGATTCTGCATCTTATGCCGTATCATACACAAAATTAGAGGACTCTGTTATCTAGTTCTCTCTTAGGTTTCTCCTACAATTTAGGACTCCAGAGAATCCCTTTTCCTGATTATTTTGGCTAAAAATTTGGGTTTCTTTCAGGATTTTATTCCTCTACAGTGTCACACAGTGTGGACCGTCTTTAGGTTCTTATTGGGACTTTGTTTGGAGAGATGTAGTGGGAATTAAAAAAAGAGAAAAGTAATGGATACTATCTCCCCACTCTTTGGACAACAGAGGCTACTTTCCTAGTAACTCTGTCTAAAGAGACGAGTCCTCTTTCTGGGTTTTATGCCATTATGCTGCTGCCACTGCCACAGCTGCCATGGAAACTCAGGTCTATGGATGACACTGGTCTTGGGAGAAGTCTAGAAGGGAAAAGAAGATAAGGGAAAAGTGAGTATTCTTGGGTCTTGTGGGGGTTGCCAGATACAGTGTTAACTACTTCTACTTGGACAACTAATAAATCGAGGTGCTAAAGATGAACAGGTTATTATTATGTTGCTAGATATGTAGATGAAGGGCAATTTACTCTTACTTAAACTTTAGATAAGATGGAAAGTTTTTTTCCTTGGGCAGTAATAACATTAAGAACGGTGATGATGAAAGTGTAGTTCATGATCCAGCTGCAAGAAGTCCCTCTATGAAGGATGTTGAATGTGCACATTTCTAGGTCTTAACGTTGACCTCTTTGAATCTTGATTTCTAGATTTGCGTTCTGTATTCCTATACACACTAAAGATTTAAGACATTACTTATAGATGGTGATGAATCCCTAAGTCATTGAAGTTAAAGAGACCAGTAGATGATTATATTATTGTATGCAAAAGATATCAGGGGCTTGAAGTTGGGCCAAGGCAACAGAAATGAAAAATACAGGGAAAATAAAAGAGATATTATGGAGGTAAGGAGGACACCTGGGAACTGATTAGCTCTGAAAGGTAAAGAGAGGGTATACTAAAAGATGACTCAGAGGAAGTATTTTGGATGCATGTGAGAATGATGATACCATAACAAGATAAGGAAATGCCAAAGTAAACTCTAGATGATTTAATTAGACTGGATTTGAGTATGGGGATTTGAGTAATTCTGGCATGTCTGTATGTGGTTTTTGAGACTCTGTTTAAGGTAGGGTCAGTATAAGACACACCTTCCAAGACTTTACAGTCTGTTAGTGGGATTGAGAAATGAGGAAAAAAACAACTAAAGCTAACTTGGATTGAGCTCTTTCTATATGCCAAACACAAATGATGTTCTAAACATTTTACATAGATAGATTAAGCAACTTGCCCAAGATCACACAGCTACTAAGTGAAAGAGCTGGGATTTAAAACCTTGTGTTCTAGACTCTGTGCTCTTAATGTCTATACAATTAATATTACCAAATTTATGGTAACTTGACCTCTCCAGCCATCAGTTTCCTTATTTCTAAATTAAGGATAATAATCTGGTGGAATGTGTGTGATAACAAAATAACACCATATACAGAACCTAGAAATAGTAGCTGTTCAAATTGCGTGATTTACTTTTCATTTCTCTAAGTGGTTCAGATTTTTTAAAATGCTGCTTGAAAATACTGTATCTGTAACTACAAAACCAGTTTTCTAAACTTTTACTTATTTTTGGAAATCTTCATGGTGCTTCAATAAAAATTTTATAACACTAGAAGAAAAAAATTATCTGTTTTTCTTTTCTTTTTCTATAGCTTTGTAGAACTATTATTGAAAGACAATAAACTATACATATTTAAAGCATACAATTAAATAAAATTGGACATATTATATATATGAGAAATTATCACCCCTAAATCTCCCTAATGTCCCTTGAAATTCCTTACTACTTCCCTGTCTGCCCCTGCCTCTGAGAAATCACTAAATGACTTATCTTGTTATAGATTATTTCACATTTTCTAGACTGTTATATAAAAAATACAGTATGTGCTATTTTTTCTGGCTTCTTTCAATATGATTATTTTGAGATTCAACCATGTTGTGTGTATCAATAGTTCATTTAAAATATTATTGCTGACAAATATTCCATTGTGTAGATATACAATAGTTTGTTTCTTCACATTTTGATGGGCATTTATGTCAGTACGATTTTTAACTTTACTAAAAATAAAGCAGCCATAAACACTAGTTTATGAATGCTTTCACATGGGACATTAACATTTAACTTTTTAAGAAACTGCTGAACTATTTTCTAAAGGAACTGTACCATTCTACATTTCTATCAGCAGTGTCTAAGAGTTGTGATTGCTCCAAATCCTCACCGACACTTGGTATAGTGAGTCTTTTTAATTGTCATATTGGTTTGTGTATGTTCAACCATCCTTGAATTCGTGAGATAGATCTTATTTGATCATGATCAATGAAGTTTTTCATATGTTGTTGAATTTGGTTGGCTAGCATTTTGTTGGGGATTTTTACATCAATGTTCATCAGCAATATTGGCCTATAGTTTTCTGTTTTTGATGTGTCTTCATCTGGTTTTGATGTGTCTTCATCTGGTTTTGATATGTCTTCATCCAGTTTTGATGTGTCTTCATCTGGCTTTGGTATCAGAATTGATAACAGAATTAGCATAGCATGAGTTTGGAAGTATTCCCTCCTCCTCTATTTTTTGTAATAGTTTGAATAGGATTGGTATTTCTTCTTTAAATGTTTGACAGAATTCAGCAGTGAAGCCATCAGGTCCCAGGCTTTTCTTTGCTGTGAGACTTTTTTATTACAACTTCGATTTTGTTACTAGTTATTGGTCTTTTCAGATTTTTTATTTCTTCATGGTTCAATTTTGATAGGTGGTATATGTCTAGAAATTTGTCCATTACTTTTAGATTTTCCAATTTATTGGCATATAGTTGCTCAAGTAGCCACTAATTGTCCTTTAAATTACTGCAATATCAATAGTAACATCTCATTTTTCATCTCTGATTTTATTTATTTTGGTCTCCTCTCTTTTTTCCTTAGTTTAGCTAAAGATTTGTCAATTTTGTTTACCTTTTCAAAAAAAAAAAAAACAAGCTTTCATTTCATTGATCTTTTGTATTGTTTTTGCATTTCAATTTTATTTATTTCTGCTCTGATCTTTATTATTTATTTTCTTCTCCTGATTTTGAGTTTTGTTGCTCTTGCTCTTCTAGTTCCTTTAAGTTGCATCCTTAGGTCATTCATTTGAAGTTTTCTTTTCTGATATAGGAGCTTATACACTCCCTTGTTAGTACTGTTTTCACGGTATCTCATAGGTTTTGGTATGTTGTGCTTACATTATCAGTCATTTCAAAAAATTTTTAAATTATACTGCTTGGGTGATGGGTACACCAAAATCTCACAAATCATCACTAAAGAACATACTCATGTAACCAAACACTATCTGTTCCCCAATTACATCTATCTATCTATCTATCTATCTATCTATCTATCTATCTATCTATCTATCTTCCCTCATCACTTGGCACTCATTCTCTCTCCTGCTGCCCTGTGAAGAGGTGCCTTCTGCCACGATTGGAAGTTTCCTGAGGCCTCCTCAGCCATACAGATCTGTGAGTCAATTAAATCTCTTTCCTTTATAAATTACCCAGTTTCAGGTATTTCTTCATAATGAAATGAAAACAAAAATAAATTTATTTATTAATTTATTCATTGACCCACTGGTCATTCAGGAGCATATTGTTTAATTTCCAGTGTTTGTATAGTTTCTATAATTCTTGTTATTGATTTCTAGTTTTATTCCATTGTGTCAGAGAAGATGCTTGATATTAGTTCAATATTTTGCATGTTTTAAGACTTGTTTTGTCACATAACATAAGGGTTTGTCCTTGAGAATATGTGTTCTGAGAAGAATGTGTATTCTGCAGCTGTTAGATGAAATATTCTGTAAATATCTATTAGATCAATTTGGTCTATAGTCCAATGTTTCTTTGTTATTTTGTTGCCTGGAAGGTCTGTGCAATACTGAAAATGAGCTGCTGAAGTCTCCAGCTATTATTGTATTAGGGTCGGTCTCTCTCTCTCTCTCTCTCTCTCTCTCTCTCTCTCTCTCTCTCTGTCTTTCCTTAGCTCTAATATATGTTTCATATATCTGGGTACTCTAATGTTTGGTGCATATATATTTAAAATTGTTATATCCTCTTGCTGAATTGACCCTTTTTCGTTATATGGTGACCTTATTTGTCTCTTTTTATAGTCTTTGTCTGATATAAATATATCTGCTTGTGCTCATTTTTTGGTTTCTATTGACATGAAATATCTTTTTCCATCCCTTTATTTTCAGTCTAGTGTGTCTTTATAGGTGAAGTGTATTTCTTGTAGATAACAGATTATTCTTTTTTTAAATCCATTCATCCACACTGTGTCTTTTGATTGGAGAATTCAGTCCATTTACATGTATTATTATTGGTAAATAGGGACTTGCTTCTGGCATTTTGTGATTTGTTTTCTAGTTGTTTTCGGTCCTTTCTTCCTTCTTTCCTTCCTTGTTCTCTTTTAGTGAAGGTGATTTTCTCTTGTGTTATGATTTAACATCTTGCTTTTTATTTTTTTATTTCTGTTGTATTTTTTTTATTTGAGGTTACACATACTATGAGGCTTGCAAATAGTATCTTATAACTCATTATTTGAAACTGATGACAACACTAACTGCATAAACAAACAAAAGGAAAGCTAATAAAAATTCAGCACATTAACTTTTTCTATCTGCTTTTTAATTTTTTGTTGTTTCTATGTATGTTGTATTGTACCATCTATATCTTGAAAAGTTGTTGTAGTTTTTATTTTTGGTTCATTCATCTTTCAGTCTTCCTACTTAGAATAAGAATAGTTTACATACCACAATTGCAGTGTTACAATATTCTGTTTTTCTGTGTACTTAGTATGACCAGTGAGTTTTGTACCTTAAGATGATATCTTACTGTTCTTTAACAGCCTTTTCTTCCCAATTAAAGAACTCCTTTTAGCATTTCTTATAGGGCAGTCTGGTGTTGATTAAATCCCTCAGCTTTTGTTTGTTTTGGAAAGTCTTCAATTCTCTTTCATTTTGCCTAGTTTGCCTAGTAAACTAGAAAATTCTTCCAGCTCTTACTGAAGACCACCAAGGTGGTATCTCTATGAGTCTGCAAGAAGCACAGTGTTACGGGTTTGGCATGTCCCTTAATGTAGATATGGCTTAGATTACAACACGTAAATTTCATCAAACACCTGGAATGCCTATCCAAGAAGGATGGGTACCAACAAACCCAGACTATGAAGACTGTAATAAAGATCTACCACTTCAATGTCCAGACAATGACTAATCCACAAGCATTGAGACAATCCAGGAAAACATGGCCTCACATGTTTTCCTCACATGGCCTGGTGAAGGATATTTTCACCAGCTATGCTATTCTAGCATAAAAGTTTTTTTTTTTTTCCCCCTTTGGCACTTTAAATTAATGTTATGCCATTCTTTCCTGACCTGTTAAGGTTTCCTCTGAAAAGTCTTCTGCCAGATGTGTTGCAGATCCATGTTGTGTTATTTGTTTTTTTCTCTTGCTACTTTTAGGATCCTTTCTTTATCCTTGGCCTTTGGGGGTTTGATTATTAAATGTCTTGAGGTAGTGTTTTTTGGGTTACACCTTTGATGGCTTTCTCTAGTTTAGGGAAGTCCTCTGTTATTATCCCTTTGAATAAACTTTCTACTCTTGTCTCTTTCTCTACCTCCTCTTTAAGGCCAATTACTCTTAGATTTGCTCTTTTGAGGCTATTTTCTATATTTTATAGGTGTCTTTCATTATTTTTTATTCTTTTTAAATCTTTTTTCTTTTATATTCTCTGACTGTATGTTTCTACATGGCCTGTCTTCAATCTCACTGATTCTTTCTTCTGCTTATCAGCTCTGCTAATAGGAGACTCTGATGCATTCTTCCTTATGTCAATTGCATTTTTCAACTCCAGAATTTCTTCTTGATTCTATTAAAGTATTTCAATCTCTTTGTTAAATTTATCTGATAAAATTCTGAATTCCTTCTCTTCGTTATCTTGAATTTCTTTGAGCTTCCTCAAAACAGCTATTTTGAATTCTCTGTCTGAAAGATCACATAGCTCTGTTTCTCCAGAATTGGTCCCTCATGGTTTATTAAGTTCACTTTGTGAGGCCATGTTTTCCTGGATTGTCTCAATGCTTGTGGATTAGTCATTGTCTGGACATTGAAGTGGTAGATCTTTATTACAGTCTTCATAGTCTGGGTTTGTTGGTACCCATCCTTCTTGGATAGGCATTCCAGGTGTTTGATGAAATTTACGTGTTGTAATCTAAGCCATATCTACATTAAGGGACATGCCAAACCTGTAACACTGTGCTTCTTGCAGACTCATAGAGATACCACCTTGGTGGTCTTCAGTAAGAGCTGGAAGAATTTTCTAGTTTACTAGGCAAAGACTCTTGTTCTCTTCCCTTACTTTCTCCCAAACAAATGGAGTTTCCCTCTGTGTGCTGAGCTGCCACCACAACTGAGACTGTGTTGGGTTAGACCTTGTATTAATTTGTTTTCATAGTGCTATGAAGAAATACCTGAGACTGGGTAATTTATAAAGGAAAGAGATTTAATTGACTCACAGTTCTGCATGGCTGAGGAGGCCTCAGGAAACTTACAATCGTGGCAGAAGGCACCTCTTCACAGGGCAGAAAGAGTCAGAATGCGTGCCGACGAAGAAGGAAGCCCTTTATAAAACCATCAGATCTCGTGAAGACTAATTAACTATCATGAGAAACAGCATGAGGGAAACCACTGCCATGATTCAATTATTCTTCAATCATGATTCAAGGGTCCTGCCCTTGACATGTGGGAATTAATTACAATTTAAGGTGAGATTTGGGTGGAGACACAGAGCCAAACCATGTCAGACCTGAAGCCAGCACAGCACTGAGTCTCACCCAAGGTCCACTGTAACCACTACCTGGTTACCACCTGTGTTTGTTCAAGGCCCTAGGGCTCTACAATCAGCAGGTATAAATCCAGCCAGACTTGTGTTCCTCTAGGACACAGGTGGGTCCAGAGATGCCATCTGGGAGTCAGAGATTGGAGTGAAAAACCTTAGAAATCTACCTGATGCTTTATTTACTGCACCTAAGCTGTCACTCAAACCATGAAACAGAGTTGTTTCCACTCTTCCCTTCCCTTTCCACAGGCAGATGAGCCTCTCCCTATTGTCACCATTACCACAGGCCCATGAAGAGTACTACCAGTTTACCTCCAATGTTCACTTAAGGCTCAAGGGCTCTTTGGTCAGCTTGTGGTGAATGCTGCCAGGCCTAGGACCCATTCTTCAAGGCAATGGGTTCCCACTCTGGCTCAGGGCAGGTCCAGAAATGCCATCAAAGAGCCAAGGCCTAGAATCAGGGATGGTCCCATTTTTTAAAAGATTATCCTCTGCTTATTGAATTGCCTTGGCATCTTTGTAAAATGATATTTGATGATATACATATACATGTGAGTATATTTCTAGACATTCTGTTTTCCTTCTTTAACTTATATTTCTATCTTAATGCCAATACCACATAGTTTTCATTTATATAGCTTTATATTTAGTCTTAAATAGATCAGAGTAAGTTCTCCAAGTTGTTCACCGTTTTTGAAGTTGTTTTAGCTATTTCAGGTCCCTTGCATTTCTATGGCAATTTTAGAATCAGTTAGCCATGTCTAAAAAATTCCTGCTAGAATTTTGATTGGGATTGTCTTAAGTCTATAGAAAAATTTGGGTGATATTAAAATATTAATGATAGATTGTTTCAATCCATGCACATATTATATTTCTCTTGTTTTTAGATTTATTTCTCTGAGCAACATTTTATAGTTTTCAGTTTATAAATTGATCCCTTAATTTCATATTTCTGTGCTATTCTTTGATTTCTGATAGTTTATTGCTTTTATATGTACATGTTTGATTGATTTTTATATGTTGATCTTGTATTATGTTACTGAAATAAACTCATTTTGTAGTCCCAGTAGATTCTTTTGTATATTTGGTGTGATTTTTTTGTATAGCTGATCATGTCTTTTGCAAATAATAGCAGTTTTCTTTCTTTCTTTCCAATGTAGTTGTCTTTTGTTTCTGTTTCTTTCTTTATTGCACTTGTTTCTGTTTCTTTCCTTATTGCACTGGTTTAAACCTCCAGTTATATGTTGAACAGAAGTAGGAAAGTGGCCATCATTGTCATCTTTCTGATCGTAGGTAGAGTTTTTAACTAAAAATGTACTTTTTAAAATACATGATACTACTCAGGCTACACAGTTTTTTTTTTTTTTTTTTTTTTTTTTAATGAATGTTGATGTTTTGTAATTTTTAAAAATTTTTCAATTTTTTCTTAGTTTTTAAAATTATTGACATGAAATAGTTTACAGTGTCCCCTTATTGTCTCTTAAATTTCCATAGAGTGATGTTACCTTATTCATTTCTGATATTGATAATTTTATCTATTTTCTTATTTTTCCTAACTGAGTCTGGCTAAAGTTATATGGTGTTTGTAGTCTTTCTCAAGGCCAACTTTGGTTTCATAGATCTTCTTTCTTTTTTGTTGTTCTCACTATTATGGATTTTTATTCTTTATTATTATTATTTCTCTACTGCTTACTTAGTGTTTAATTTCTTCTTTTACAAGTTTATAAAGATGGAAATGGAAGTCATTGATTTGAGATCTTTCCTTTTATGTAATATCACCTGTAATGGTAAAAATTTTGCTCTGAGTAATTTTTGTTGTATCCCACCATTTTGGTATGTTGTATTTTAATTTGCAAATTGTTTAAAATATTCTTTAAGTTTTTTTGACTCATATCTCTATTTAATATTGTGTTACTAAATATTTTGGGGTTTTGCAGTTACTTTTCTGCCACTGACTTCTAACATTATTCTGGTAAGAAAATATTCTTTGTCTTTGTACCTTTCTTAACAATGTCACAATGTCTTTCATATAGCAATTTTTTTTAAACTTTCCTGAGGTCTAGTATGTCACATTTTCCTCTGATGAATTGTATTTTTTGCTATCAACTCTAATAACTCTTTCCCTAGTCCTGGATCATGGGGATTTTTTTTTTATTATTATTATACTTTAAGTTCTAGAGTACATGTGCACAACGTGCAGGTTTGTTACATATGTATACATGTGCCATGTTGGTGTGCTCCACCCATTAACTCGTCATTTACATTAGGTATATCTACTAATGCTATCCCTCCCACCTCCCCCCTCCCCGCAATAGGACCTAGTGTGTGATATTCCCCTTCCTGTGTCCAAGTGATCTCATTGATCAATTCCCACCTGTACATGAGAACATACGGTATTTGGGTTTCTGTTCTTGCCATAGTTTGCTGAGAATGATGGTTTCCAGCTGCGTCCATGTCCCTACAAAGAACACGAACTCATCTTTTTTTTTTTGAGACAGAGACTTGCTCTGTCGCCCAGGCTGGAGTGCAGTGGCCAGATCTCAGCTCACTGCAAACTCCGCCTCCCGGGTTTCTGCCATTCTCCTGCCTCAGCCTCCTGAGTAGCTGGGACTACAGGCGCCCGCCACCACGTCCGGCTAGTTTTTTGTATTTTTTAGTAGAGACGGGGTTTCACTGTGTTAGCCTGGATGGTCTCCATCTCCTGACCTTGTGATCTGCCCGTCTCGGCCTCCCAAAGTGCTGGGATTACAGGCTTCAGCTACCGCACCCAGCCAAACTCATCCTTTTTTATGGCTGCAAAGAATTCCATGGTGTATATGTGCCACATTTTCTTAATCCAGTCTGTCACTGATGGACATTTGGGTTGATTCCAAGTCTTTGCTGTTGTGAATAGTGCCGCAATAAACATATGTGTGCATGTGTCTTTATAGCAGAATGACTTATAATGCCTTGGGTATATACCCAGTAATGAAATGGCTGGGTCAAATGGTATTTCTAGTTCTAGATCCTTGAGGAATCGCCACACTGTTTTCCACAATGGTTGAATTAGTTTACAGTCCCACCAACAGTGTAAAAGTGTTCCTATTTCTCCACATCTTCTCCAACACCTATTGTTTCCTGATTTTTTAATGATTGCCATTCTAACTGGTGTGAGATGGTATCTCATTGTGGTTTTGGTTTTGATTTGCATTTCTCTGATGACCAGTGATGATGAGCATTTTTTCATGTGTCTGTTGGCTGTATGAATGTCTTCTTTTGAGAAGTGTCTGTTCATATCCTTTGCCCACTTTTTGATGGGTTTTTTTTTTCTTGTAAATTTGATTGAGTTCTTTGTAGGTTCTGGATATTAGCCCTATGTCAGATGAGTAGATTGCAAAAATTTTCTCCCATTCTGTAGGTTGCCTGTTCACTCTGATGGTAGTTTCTTTTGCTGTGCAGAAGCTCTTTAGTTTAATGAGATTCCATTTGTCAATTTTGGCTTTTGTTGTCATTGCTTTTGGTGTTTTAGACATGAAGTCCTTGCCCATGCCTATGTCCTGAATGGTATTACCTAGGTTTTCTTCTAGGGTTTTTATGGTTTTAGGTCTAACATTTAAGTCTCTAATCCATCTTGAATTAATTTTCATATAAGGAGTAAGGAAAGGATCCAGTTTCAGCTTTCTACTTATGGCTAGCCAATTTTCCCAGCATCATTTATTAAATAGGGACACCTTTCCCCATTTCTTGTTTTTGTCAGGTTTGTCAAAGATCAGATGGCTGTAGATGTGTGGTATTATTTCTGAGGGCTCTGTTCTGTTCTATTGGTCTATATCTCTGTTTTGGTACCAGTACCATGCTGTTTTGGATACTGTAGCCTTGTAGTATAGTTTGAAGTCAGGTAGCGTGATGCCTCCAGCTTTGTTCTTTTGGCTTAGGATTGTCTTGGCAATCCAGGGTCTTTTTTGGTTCCATATGAACTTTAAAGCAGTTTTTTCCAATTCTGTGAAGAAAGTCATTGGTAGCTTAATGGGGATTGCATTGAATCTACAAATTACCTTGGACAGTATGGCCATTTTCACAATATTGATTCTTCCTTTCCATGAGCATGGTATGTTCTTCTATTTGTGTCCTCTTTTATTTCACTGAGAAGTGGTTTGTAGTTCTCCTTGAAGAGGTCCTTTACATCCCTTGTGAGTTGGATTCCTAGGTATTTTATTCTCTTTGAAGCTATTGTGAATGGGAGTTCATTCATGATTTGGCTCTCTGTTTGTCTGTTACTGGTGTATAAGAATGCTTGTGATTTTTGCACATTGATTTTGTACCTGAGACTTTGCTGAAGTTGCTTATCAGCTTAAGGAGATTTTGGGCTGAGATGATGGGGTTTTCTAAATACACAATCATGTCATCTGCAAACAGGGACAATTTGACTTCTTCTTTTCCTAACTGAATACCCTTTATTTCTTTCTCTTGCCTGATTGCCCTAGCTAGAACTTCCAACACTATGTTGAATAGGAGTGGTGAAAAAGGGCATCCCTGTCTTGTGCCAGTTTTCAAAGATAATGCTTCCAGTTTTTGCCCATTCAGTATGATATTGGCTGTCGGTTTGTCATAAATAGCTCTTATTATTTTGAGATACGTTCCATCAATACCGAATTTATTGAGAGTTTTTAGCATGAAGGGCTCTTGAATTTTGTCAAAGGCCTTTTCTGCATCTATTGAGATAATCATGTGGTTTTTGTCTTTGGTTCTGTCTATATGCTGGATTACATTTATTGATTTGCATATGTTGAACCAGCCTTGCATCCCAGGGATGAAGCCCACTTGATCATGTGTATAAGCTTTTAGATGTGCTGCTGGATTCGGTTTGCCAGTATTTTATTGAGGATTTTTGCATCAATGTTCATCAGGGATATTGGTCTAAAATTCTCTTTTTTTGTTGTATCTATGCCAGGCTTTGGTATCAGGATGATGTTGGCCTTGTAAAATGAGTTAGGGAGGATTCCCTCTTTTTCTATTGATTGGAATACTTTCAGAAGGAATGGTACCAACTCTTCCTTGTACCTCTGGTAGAATTTAGCTGTGAATCCATCTGGTCCTGGGCTTTTTTTGGTTGGTAGGCTATTAATTATTGCCTCAATTTCAGAGCCTGCTATTGGTCTATTCAGGGATTCAACTTCTTCCTGGTTTAGTCTTGGGAGAGTGTAAGTGTCCAGGAAAGTATCCATTTCTTCTAGATTTTCTAGTTTATTTGCGTAGAGGTGTTTATAGTATTCTCTGATGGTAATTTGTATTTCTGTGGGGTCAGTGGTGATATCCCCTTTATCATTTTTTACTGTGTCTATTTGATTCTTCTCTTTTTCTTCTTTATTAGTCTTGCTAGTGGTCTATCTATTTTGTTGATCTTTAAAAAAAAAAAAACAGCTCTGGATTCATTGATTTTTTGGAGGGTTTTTTGTGTCTCTATCTCCTTCAGTTCTGCTCTGATCTTACTTATTTCTTGCCTTCTGCTAGCTTTTGAATGTGTTTGCTCTTGCTTCTCTAGTTCTTTTAATTGTGATGTTAGAGTGTCATTTTTAAATCTTTCCTGCTTTCTCTTGTGGGCATTTAGTGCTATAAATTTCCCTCTACACACTGCTTTAAATGTGTCCCAGAGATTCTGGTATGTTGTATCTTTGTTCTTGTTGGTTTCAAAGAACATCTTTATTTCTGCCTTTATTTCGCTATGTACCCAGTAGTCATTCAGGAGCAGGTTGTTCAGTTTCCATGTAATTGAGCAGTTTTGATTGAGTTTCTTAGTTCTGAGTTCTAGTTTGATTGCACTGTGGTCTGAGAGACAGTTTGTTATAATTTCTGTTCTTGTACATTTGCTGAGGAGTGCTTTACTTCCAAGTATGTGGTCAATTTTGGAATAAGTGTGATGTGGTGCTGAGAAGAATGTATATTCTGCTGCTTTGTGGTGGAGAGTTCTGTAGATGTCTATTAGGTCTACTTGGTGCAGTGTTGAATATCAATTCCTGGATATCCTTGTTAACTTTCTGTCTCGTCAATCTGTCTAATGTTGACAGTGGGGTGTTAAAGTCTCCCATTATTACTGTATGGGAGTCTAAGTCTCTTTGTAAGTCTCTAAAGACATGCTTTATGAATCTGGGTGCTCCTGTATTGGGTGCATATATATTTAGGATAGTTAGCTCTTCCTGATGAATTGATCTCTTTACCATTATGTAATGGCCTTCTTTGTCTCTTTTGATCTTTGATGGTTTAAAGTCTGTTTTATCAGAGACTAGGATTGCAACCCCTGCTTTTCTTTGTTTTCCATTTGCTTGGTAGATCTTCCTCCATCCCCTGCTTTTTTTTTTTGTTTTCCATTTGCTTGGTAGATCTTCCTCTATCCCTTTATTTTAAGCCTATGTGTGTCTCTGCATGTGAGACGGGTCTCCTGAATACAGCAAACTGATGGGTCTTGACTCTTTATCCAATTTGCCAGTCTGTGTCTTTTAATTGGAACATTTAGTTCATTTACATTTAAGGTTAATATTGTTATGTGTGAACTTGATCCTGTCATTATGATATTAGCTGGTTATTTTGCTCATAAGTTGATGCACTTTCTTCCTAGCATTGATGGTCTTTACATTTTGGTATGTTTTTGCAATGCCTGGTACCGGTTGTTCCTTTCCATGTTTAGTGCTTCCTTCAGGATCTCTTGTAAGGCAGGCCTGGTGGTTACAAAATCTCTAAGCATTTGCTTGTCTGTAAAGGATTTTAGTTCTCCTTCACTTATGAAACTTAGTTTGGCTGGATATGAAATTCTGGGTTGAAATTCTTTTCTTTAAGAATGTTGAATATTGGCCCCTACTCCCTTCTGGCTAGTAGAGTTTCTGCTGAGAGATCTGCTGTTAGTCTGATGGGCTTCCCTTTGTGGGTAACCCAACCTTCCTCTCTGGCTGCCCTTAACATTTTTTCCTTCATTTCAACTTTAGTGAATCTGACAATTATGTGTCTTGGAGTTGCTCTTCTTGAGGAATATCTTTGTGGTGTTCTCTGTATTTCCTGAATTTGAATGTTGGCCTGCTTTACTAGTTTGGGGAAGTTCTCCTGAATGATATCCTGCAGAGTGTTTTCCAACTTGGTTCCATTTTCCCCGTCACTTTCGGGCACACCAATCAGATGTAGATTTGGTCTTTTCACATAATCCCATATTTCTTGGAGGCTTTCTTCAGTTCTTTTTATGCTTTTTTTTCTCTACACTTCTCTTCTTGCTTCATTTCATTCATTTGATCTTCAATCGCTGATACTCTTTCTTCCAGTTGATTGAGTTGGTTACTGAAGCTTGGGCATTTGTCATGTAGTTCTCGTGTTGTGGTTTTCATCTCTATCAGTTCTTTTAAGGACTTCTCTACATTGGTTATTCTAGTTAGCCATTCATCAAATCTTTTTTCAAGGTTTTTTGTTTCTTTGCGCTGGTTACATAGTTCCTCCTTTAGCTTTGAGAAGTTTGATCGACTGAAGCCTTCTTCTCTCAACTCATGAAAGTCATTCTTCATCCAGCTTTGTTCCGTTGCTGGCGATGAGCTATATTCCTCTGGAGGGGGAGATGCGCTCTGATTTTTTGAATTTCCAGCTTTTCTGTACTGCTTTTTCCCCATCTTTGTGGTTTTATCTGCCTTTGTTCTTTGTTGATGGTGATGTACTGATGGGGTTTTGGTGTGGGTGTCCTTTCTGTTTGTTAGTTTTCCTTCTAATAGTCAGGACCCTCAGCTGCAGGTCTGTTGGAGTTTGCTTGAGGTCCACTCCAGACCCTGTTTACCTGGGTATCAGCAGCAGAGGCGGCAGAAGATAGAATATTGCTGAACAGCGAGTGTTGCTGTCTGATTCTTGCTGTGGAAGCTTCGTCTCAGGGTTGTATCCACCCGTGTAAGGTGTGAGGTGTTGGTCTGCACCTAGTGGGGGATGTCTCTCAGTTAGGCTACTCAGGGGTCAGAGACCCACTTGAGCAGGCAATCTGTCCATTCTCAGATCTCAACCTCGGTGCTGGGAGATCCACTGCTCTCTTCAAAGCTGTCAGACAGGGACATTTAGCTCTACCGAGGTTTCTGCTGCTTTTTGTTTAGCTATGCCCTGTCCCCAGAGGTGGAGTCTACAGAGGCAGGCAGGCCTCCTTGAGCTGTGGTGGGCTCCACCCAATTTGAGCTTCCCATCAGCTTTGTTTACCTACTTAAGCCTCAGTAATGGTGGGCACCCCTCCCCCAGCCTCACTGCCACCTTGCAGTTAGATCTCAGACTGCTGTGCTAGCAATGAGGGAGGCTCCATGGGCATGGGACCCTCCAGGCCACGTGTGGGATATAATCTCCTGATGTGCCATTTGCTAAGGCCCTTGGTAAAGTACTGTATTAGGGTGGGAGTTACCCAATTTTCAAGGTGTTGTGTGACTGAATTTCCTTTGGCTAGGAAAAGGAATTCCCTTCCCCCTTGTGCTTCCCAGGTGAGGCGATGCCTCGCCCTGCTTCAGCTCTCGCTGGTCGGGCTGCACCCGTGGACCAGCACCAACTGTCTGACACACCCCAATGAGATGAACCCAGTACCTAAGTTGAAAATGCAGAAAACACCCCTCTTCTGTGTCCCTCACACTGGGAGCTGGAGGCTGCAGCTGTTCCTGTTTGGCCATCTTGGGCACGACCCCCCCGGGGATTTTATATTCTGGAAGTTTTAGTGTTTTGTACTTTACATGTAAGTGCATAATCTATTGTGCTAAAATTGTATAAATTTTAGATGGAGGTTCTTTTCATTTCTTATCTTTTATTTAGTTTTGCTGATGATTGTCCAGTTGCCCCAGCATAATTTATTGTAAATTCTCTTTCTCTTCCTTTGAATTGCTTGTTCCTTTATTAAAAAAAATAATTGATCGTATTTGTGTAGAACTTTTTCGGGTTCTGTATACTGTTTCATTGATTAATGTATCTGTCTGGCCACCAATACAATACTATCTTGATTATTAGGCATATATAATAAACCATGACATTGAGAAGAGATATTTCTCCCACTTTCTTCTTCCTTTTCTTTCCTATATAAATTCAAGAATATGTTTCTTCAGGTCTATAAAGATTCTTGTTGACAATTTGATAGGCATTGCATTAAACCTATAGATCTTATAGGAAAAAATATTTTTATATAACAATTCCACAGTATATTGAGTCTTCCAATTCATGAACATGGTATACCTCTTCTTGATTTAGGTCTTTTAAAATTACTTTCACCTGAAATTATAAAATTTCAGAATTTTGTAAATTTTTTGATACAAATTCTATATATATACTTATTAGATTTATACCTAAGTATTTCATGTATTTGAATAATTGTAAATTATATTACATTAGTTATTTCAGATTCCACCTGTCCGTTTTCAGTATATAGAAAATGCAATTGATTTATTTGTGTTAATCTTGTGTCCTGACACCTTATTGAACTTAGTTATTAATTCTAGGAGTTCTTTTATAGACTCCTTGAAGTGTTTTATGTAGACAATTATGCGTCTGCTAATAGAGACTTTTTTTTTTTTTCAGTTTACCTGCCTTTTATTTTACTTGTTTACTTTTTAACATATTGCCTTTCAAGACTTGTTAGTTGGGATAAAAACAGCCTTAATCTACAGCTAATTTTGCCCCACTATATAGAGCCAATACCTTTCTGGGTCTTGTACCCAATGCACCATGGTTTACTAGATTTTCCACTCTAGTTGGTGGTAACATGAACTATCCCAGCTCTGTATAATGTCTGAAGATTTTTTCCTCTGGTCCTTTCAGGTAGTTTTCTTCTAGCTCTTTTCTAAAAAATCATGTAGTTGCCTCACATATATTCCCTGACTAGCATTCAGCTGAAGACTTGCAGGGAACTCTCTGCAACTTTCCAGAGCTTTTTGTTACAGCTCTATCTGCTCCAGTAATCTGCCTATTGAGATCTAGTCATCTTACCCTCCCAGCTCCATCTCCTCAATTGAGACTGTGAGCTCCACCTGCATCCCCCTGTTCTGTGATGTCACCTAGAAATTCTCTCCAGGCAGCAAACTGAATCTATGCTTGAAAATATCTCATTTGTTTTCCCTCTATTAGGACATGCTGTCCTATGTTGCTCTATATCCAATGTCTTTCATATATTTTGTTCAGTATCTTAGTTGTTTCAGGTAGGTGGATGGGGAGTATGAAAATGATTCCTGTTAGTTTATCTGGTTGGAATTGAAAGTATCATAAAACTCTGTTAATTCAGTGTGGTTTTGAAGCTTATTGGGTCTTGATTATTACATTTAAAACTCTACTATCTGTAAGCAAAAGAGACATAGGCCAAGTTATCCTTGTAAAGAACTCATAAGAGTTTCCTGACTTACCTGGCTGATGCTTCCTTTGGGGACATTGCCTTCGGGATCATGGGGGTGTTGGAGTGTTTATCATGCCAAAGAGAATCTGCATGTGTGACTAATAAGTCAACATTTCAAAAGGAGTGGCTATAGTCTGCTTAAAAGTGAAAGAGCACTACATGGGCAGGCATAACAAGGAGAAAGTGGCATTGATATTGTAATGATGACTTTGGTAATGGTCTAAAAAATGATTTCCTCTATTCTTTAACTGTGCATTGGTGGTAGGGTGTTGTGTAGGTTTCTTGTCTTCCAAGGCAATGAACAGATCCATTATGGTTAGTTTTGTGGATTATAATAGGGAAAATATGATTCGAAGGAAAGTTAAAAGGTATTTAATAATGAGAATTGTATTAGCTTTCAAATATCTGTTTTCCCTTCACCTACTTCCTTGTTATCCTTTCACTGGGGGAATGTGTCCATCTATTTTCCCCCTTTTAAAAAATATTTCAAACTTTCTTTTTATACATTTCTCTTATATATTTTAGGCAAGTAGAAGAAGCCCAATGTTGTCCACATTCATGTAGTTTATGTGTGCCCAGGCCTATATGACTAGTGTTTTGGTAACATGGAATAATGATCTGGTTTGACATTCCAAAATTATGAAAGAGAGGAAGTACCACTCTTTGCAACCTTGTTTTCTTGTAGGACCCTTAAAGACTAATATTAAAACATTTGCCCTTCTCAAGACAATTCAACACCCCCTCTTCTTCAGGTAATGTCTGCCACCATGCCCAACACTTCAACTCAAGTATACCCCACTGACTCTATTCAGTAAAGAGATGGTGAAAGTGTGAAATTGTATTCTCTTCCCCCTACTTCAGTTCTCTTTTTGAAGAGGAAACAAACCAACCAACAAGTTTATATATTTAAATTACTATTGGTAGGATATTTGTAGCTGAGACTAAGTCCTAGTGCTTTCTTAATAAAAACCACGCATGTAAATAGGGTCAGATTTTGGGCTGACATTGCATTTGAGTTAAAATCTGGCATCTCCACACCATTGACAAGTCTGACAGCTGGAGCAGCAGTCACCTCATCATATCTCTCAGTTGTGTCTTTCCTGGTCCTTGGCATCCTTCCTGTCTAAATTTTTATCAGATGAGCACTTTTCCTTGGCAAGTACTTTAAATACTTTCAACTTGTTTTTTTATCTCTGAGCTGTAGCCCTTTGCCCTCAGGTGTCATATCTCACATGTATGACTGGAGGATATTCAGAACAAATTAGTTAAGAATGCAGCACCAGAGTGCAGTTTAATTTGGTCTTCTCTCTGCTCCATCCTCTCTGGAATTACAGATATGAGCCACTGGGCCTGGCCTTTGTTTTATATATCTCAGAGCTTCCTCTTGAAGAGACATTTATGGACATTTATTAATTTCATGGAAGCTACTTAATAGTCCTGAAAATTGGAACAGTTGTTGTGAGTTTTGATTGTGACACTACAAGGCTAATTCCACCTGTGCTCAGCCTTCAGCATTGTTTTCTTTGGCTTTGCTTCATTCACAATAATCAAGGACTTGGGTTCATTACCAGCATTAGCAAGCCTCAAAGGCCTCTCATAAATCCAAGCCAAATACTGTGTTAGGAGGTTCCTTAGATTAATGGCAGCCCTGGTTCTCTGAGGCTGTGTTGAGATCTAAGAGAAGGTAATGTTCACTCAGCTTTAGCATTTCTACTTGTAGTTCAAAGCCAAACCTGGAGGTACAGGATGATCTGCAGGCAACAAGAGATAGAATATGGGCCTGCAAAAGGTACCACCTGTATACATGATGAACTCTTCTTTCCTGGCATGCAAAGAACTTTAGACTTTTCCTCAAGCCTTTTCCTATGAAAACTCTCAGGTTTTGTCAGCTGGGTCAATCCATTGCCTTTCCAATACACCTGGAGCATTTTGTTCCTTGATGAATTGAGGGCTGAACAAGGATGCATGGCAGGAGTGAAACTCTTTGAACAGTGCAAAAATAAATCTTAATTGGTTGTTTAGTAAGTAGAAAGATAAATCAAAACCAATCTATAAAAGTTAGACAGATCCATATATCTTTTCAGGGTCACACTTTGCCTTTGTTTTCTAGCATCTTCATCAGTGCTTGCAACTGAAATGGGTCTTCTTTTGATTCTTGGTCTTTCCTTAGTTAAGGGTGAGGGAGACTCTTTGGTTCTCCAGTGGACAGAAGAAGATAGCTAACAAATAAGTCATTCTTTCTCCCATAGTCTATTTATAAGTCTTACAAGTTAATGCTGGAAAGGCCAATGAGAAGAAAAATAAAACAATAGTAGTAGTAGTACTAATGATCATGAACATCATCATCATTGGCCACATTTTTAGAGAATTTGCTATGCACCAGGCACTGTTAAAAAGAAAAACAACTTTACTGAGGTATAATACACGTACAGTAAAATTCATTCACTTGAAGTATAACAGTTCAGAAGTTTGTAATATATTTACAGAGTTGTGCAACTCTCACCATTATCCACTCTTAGAACATATTTGTCATCCCCATAAGCCACCCCATATCCATGAGCAGTCACTCTCCATTCCCCTTGAGCCCCCAACCCCTGTCAAGTACTAATCTACTTTCTCTATATATGTATTTTCCCATTCTGGACATTTCACATAAATGCAATCATACAGTGTGATCTTTTGTGCCTGGTGTTTTCACGTAGCATGTTTTCAAGGTTCATCATATTATAGCCCATGTCAGTATTTCAATTCTTTTTAGAGATGAATAATATTCTATAGTCTAGGTATGGACATGCTGCATTTTGTTAACTACCATCAGTTGATGAATATTTTGACTAGAATTCAGGCACTATACTTTTATTTTTAATCTTTCATTTTGAATTAATTTCACACTGTTGGAAAATTAGTACAATTATTTCTTATACACCCTTCTCCCAGATTTCCCAGTTATTAACAGCTTATATAATCACAGTACAATGATCAAACATTGATACAATACTATTATCTCATCTAAAGACCTTATTCAAATTTCTCCCTCTTTTTACTAACGTTCTTTTTCTAGCACAGGATCCAACCCAGGATCACATATTGCATTTAATTATCATGTCTCCTTCGTCTTTTAAAATCTGGAACATTTCCTCATTTTTTTAACTTTGAGATTTTACATTTTTAACTTTAAATATGTATTATTTTTATATTATATATTTTTTAGAGATAGGGTCTCACTCTGTAAGCCTAGACTGAAGGGCACTGGCATGACTGTAGTTTACTACAGCCCCAAACTCCTCGGTTCAAGTGATCCTCCTGCCTCAACCTTTTGAGTAGCTAGAACTACAGGCATGTGATACTGTATCTGGCTAATATTTAAGAATTTTTGTGTATAGAGACAGGATTTTCTTTTGTTGCTGAGGCTGATCTCAAACTCCTGGCTTTAAGCAATCCTTCTGCCCCAGCCTCCCAAAATGCTGGAATTACAGATATGAGTCACTGGGCCTGGCCTTAGTTTTATATTTTAAAAGCTAAGCACGCTTACTGCAGAAGAATATATAAAGCATGTAAGAGAGAATGAATAGAAATCACCCTTATTTCATTACCATTAGATGGTCACTATTGACAATTTGATCTATTTCTGTCCTTCTATTCATATTATTGAAAATATAATTTATATTCTCTTTTAAACTAGCATTATATCATAACCATTTTCCATGCATTAAGAACTCTTAAAAAACATAATAGTTTCATAATGGTCCATCTTGTGGTTAATACATACTGCCCTCAAGCACATCTGTGATATTAGACATTTAGGTTTTCTCTGGTGAAACAAAATGAAATTAGTCAATGTGTATGAACTGTTTTAAGGTTACTAATTTGTATTGCTAAAATGACTTCCAAAATGATGATATCAATATAAATTCCCTTAGGACTCTGTGAAAGCCTGTTTTACCACACCATCCTCAGCATTGGGGAAATTCATCTTTTTCCAATGTTTGAAAATTAAATTCCACTGTGTCTTTAATTTGCATTTCCTTATTAGTGATGTTAACTTTTAAAAACAGTTATCAATTTGCTAATTTTCTTTAGTGAATTGTCTCTTTGTATGCAAAATGTAAATTTTTAATTACAAAAGAAATCGAGGAAAAGGTATGTTTTACACACTATGCTTTTTTTCTGCCTTCTTTTTATTTTTTTAATAAAAGTAACGTCAACATTTATTTTAGATTCAGAGGGGTACATGTGCAGGTTTGTTACATGGGTCTATTGCGTGATGCTGAGGTTTGGGGTATGGATGATCCCATCATGTAGGTAGTGAGCATAGTACACAATAGGTAGTTTTTCAGCCCACAGCCCCTTTCTCCTTCTCCTCTCTAGTAGTCCCCAGTGTTGATCGTTGTTTCCATCTGTATGTCTATGTGTACTCAGTTCTTAGCTCCCACTTGTAAGTGAAAGCATGTGGTATTTGGTTTTCCGGTCCTGCATTATTTTGTTTTGGATAATAGCCTCTGGCTGTATCCATGTTGCTGCAAATGATATTTCATTATTTTTATAGCTGTGCAGCATTCTAAGGTGAACATATACCACAGTTTCCTTATCCAGTCTACCACTGATGGGCTCCTGGGTTGATTCCATGTCTTTGGTATTGTGAATGGTGCAGCAATGAACATTCGAGTATATGTGTCTTTTTGATAGAACAATGTATTTTCTTCTGGGTATATACCCAGTAATGGGATTACTGGTTGAGTGGTAGCTCTGTTTTATGTTCTTTGAGAAATTTACAGGCCACTTTCCACAGTGGCTGGACTAATTTTCATTTTGACAGTGTGTAAGCATTTGCTTTTCTCCATAGCCTCACCAGCATATGTCGTTTTGTGACTTTTTAATATAGCAATTCTGACTGGTATGAGATGGTTTTCCATTGTGGTTTTCATTTGAATTTCTCTAATGATTAGTGATGAGGATTTGTTCATGTTTCTTGTATGTTTTCTTTTGAGATGTGTCTGTTCATGTCCTTTTCCCATTTTTAGATGGGATTCCTTGTTTATTGCTTGTTGATTTTTTTAAGTTCCGTGTAGATTCTGGATATTAGGTCTTTGTTGGATGCATAGTTTGTGAATATCTGCTCCCATTCTTTAGGTAGTTTGTTTGCTCTATTGATAGTTTCTTTTGTTGTACAGCAGTTCTTTAGTTTAATTAGGGCTCACTTGTCTATTTTTGTTTTAGTTGCAGTTGCTTTTGGGGATTTAGTCCAAAATTCTTTGCCAAGGCCTCTGTTGTGAAGAGTATTTCCTATGTTGTCTTCCAGGATTTTTATAGTGTGAGGTCTTACATTTAAATCTTTAATCCATTTTGAGTTAATTTTTTACATGTGGTGAAGGGTAGTGGTTCAGCTTCAATCTTCTGCATATGGCTAGCCAGTTATCCTAGCATCATTTACTGAAAAGGGAGTCCTTTTCCCATTGCCGATTTTTGTCAGCCATGTCAAAAATCAGATGGTTGTAGTTGTGCCACTTTATTTCTGTGTTTTCTTTTCTCTTCCGTTTGTCTGTGTCTGTGTTTTTGTACTAGTAGCAAGCTGTTTTGGGTACTGTGGCCTTACAGTATAGTTTAAGGTCTGGTAGTGTGGTGCCTCCAGTTTGGTTGTTTTTGCTTAGGATTGTTTTGGCTATTTGAGCTCTTTTTGTGTTTCATATGAATTTTAGAATAGTTTCTTCTAATTCTGTGAGAATGACATTGGCAGTTTGATAGAAATAGCCTTGAATCTATAAATTTCTTTGGACAGTATGGCCATTTTTATATTGCTTCTTCTAATCCATGAACATGGAATGTTTTTCCATTTATTCATGTTGTCTCGGATTTCTGTCAACAGTATTTCGGAGTTCTCATTGTGAGGCTCTTTCGTCCCCTTGGTTAGCTGTGTTCGTAAATATTTTAATTTCTTTGTAGTGATTGTAAGTGGGATTATTTTCTTGATTTCACTCTCAGCGTGGACATTGTTGGTTTATAGAAATGCTGCTGATTTTTGTACATTGATTTTTGTATCCTGAAACTTTACTACAATTTTTCCTCTTTTTTTTTTTTCTAAAGTTGTTTATGAATTTTGGGAGCCTTTTGGCAGAGTCTTTAGGGTTTTCTAGGTATAGAATCATTTTGTCAGAGAAGATAGTTTGACTTCTTCTTTGCCTATTTGGATACTTTTTATTTCTTTCTCTTGACTGATTGCTCTGGCTAGGGCTTCCAATACTATTTTGAATAGAAGTGGGGAGAGTGGACATATTTGTCTTGTTACAGTTCTCCTGGGGAATGCTTTCAGCTTTTGTCTCTTCAGTATGACATTGGCTATGGGTTTGTCATAGATAGCTCTTCTATTTTGAAGTAGGTTCTTTTAATATGTAGTCTGTTGAGTGTTTTTATCATGAAGGGATGATAGATTCTATCTAAAGCTTTTACTGCTTCTATTAAGATGATCCTATGGCTTTTGGTTTTAATTCTGTTTATGTGATGGATCACATTTATTGATTTGCATATATTGAACCAACCTCACGTCACAGGAATAAAGCCAACTTGATTTTGGTGAATTAGCTTTTTGATGTTGATTCATCAAGACCAAGTAGACTTTGTTGTGGAACATACGGGCTAGTGCTGGCATTGTAGAATGAGTAAGGGAGGAGCCCCCCTCATCCCTGATTTTTTGGAGTAGTTTCAGTAGGAATGGTACCCACTTTTTTTCGTGTGTCTGGTAAATTTTGGCTGAGAATCTTTCTGGTCTGGGGCTTTCTTTGGTTGGTAGTTGTTTTTTTTTTTTTTTAATTGTTGATTCAATTTCGAATGTGTTACTGTTTTGTTCAGGTTTTTACTTTCTTCCTGGATCAGTCTTGGGAGACTGTATGTTTCCATGAATTTATCCATTTCCTGTAGATTTTCTAATTTCTGTGCATCAAGTTGTTCATAATAGCCTCTGAGGATCTTTTGTATTTCTGTGGCATCAATTGTAATGTCATCTTTGTCACTTCTGATTTTGCTTATTTAGTTATTCTGGTTTTTTCATTATTAATCTAGCTAGAGGTCTATCAATTTTGTTTATTCTTTTGAAGAACTAGATCTTGGTTTCATTGATCTTTTGCATGGATTTTTGCATTTCAATTTCATTTAGTTCTTCTCTAACTTTAATTATTTATTTCTCTGTTAGCTTTGGTGCTGGTTTGTTCTTTTTTTTTTTTTTTTTCTTTAAAGTTCCTCTAGGTATGGTGTTGGATTGTTAACTTGAAGTCTTTCTAACTTCTTGATGAAGGTGTTCAGCACTATAAACTATCTCCTTTTAACACTGTTTTAGCTGCATTCCAAAGATTTTGGTAAGTTGTGTCTCTATTTTCATTAATTTCAAAGAATTTTTTTATTTCTGCCTTAATTATTTTGTTCATGCAAGAGTTACTCAGGAGCAAGTTGTTTAATTTCTCTGTATTTGTGTAGTTTTGAGAGATCTTCTTGGTATTGATTTCCATTTTTATTATGGTGTGGTCCAAGAGTGTGCACAGTATGATTTCAACTTTTTTGAATTTATTGAGACTTCCTTTATGACTGAGCATGAGGTTGATATTAGAATATGTTCCATGTGCAGATGAGAAGAATATATATTCTGTTGCTGTTGTGTATAGTATTCTGTAAATGTCTATTAGGTTCAACTGGCTGAGTGTCATGTTTAAATCCATAATTTTTTGTTCATTTTCTGCCTCAATGATATGTCGGTGAAGTCTGTCAGTGGAGTGTTGAAGTTTTCCATTATTATTGTGTGGGTCTTTTTGTAGTTGTTTTATGAATCTGAATGCTCCAATGTTGGGTACATATATGTTTACAATAGTTAAATCTTCTTGGTGAATCGAAGCCTTTATCATTATGTAATGTCCTTCTTTCTGTTTTTTGTTTGTTGATGGTTTAAAGTTTGTTTTATCTGATAGAAGAATAGTGACTAGTGACCTTTTTTCTTTTCTGTTTGCATGGTAGATCCCATTACTTTTAGCCTGTGAATGTCATTACATGTGAGATGGATCTCTAAATGATGGCAGAGAGTTTGATCTTGTCTTTTTATCCAGTTGGCCACTCTGTGCCTTTTAAGTGGGGTGTTTAGACTGTTTACATTCAGGGTTATTATTGTTATGTGAGATTTTGATCCTGTCATCATATTGTTAGCTGGTTGTTTTGTAGTATTGATTGCGTAGTTGCTTTATAGTGTCTGTGGGCTATGTGCTTAAGAGTGTTTTTGTGGTAGCAGCTATTGTTCTTTTGTTTCCATGTATAGCAGTCTGTTAAGGACCTCTTTTAAGGTTGGTCTAGTGGTAATAAATTCCCTCAGTATTTGCTTGTCTGAGAAGGATTTTATTTCTCTTTTGCTTATGAAGCTTAGTTTGGCAGAATATGAAATTGTTGGTATGAAATTTCTTTTTTTTTTTTTTTTTTTTTTTTTTTTTAAGAATACTGGAAACAGGCTCCTTATGTCTTCTGCCTTGTAAGAATTCTGCTGAAAAGTCCACTGCTAGCTTGATGGGATTCCCTTTGTAAATGAACTGATCCTTCTCTCTAGCTGCCTTTAAGATGTTTTCTTTTGCATTTACCTTGGTGATTCTGATAACCATGTTCCTTGGGGATTGTCATCTTGTGTAGTATTTTGCAGGGGTTCTTGGTATTTCTTTAATTTGTATGCCAGGCTCTCTAGCAAGTTTCGAAAAATGTTCAGGGATTCATAATAATGTCGATGACTTGTAGACTTGGTCTCTTTACATAACCTTATATTTCTCAGATGTTTCATTCATTTTTTTAAAAATTATTTTTTAAAAAAATTTTATCTGACTGAGTTTACTCAAAGAAGTGGTCTTCAAGCTCTGAGATTATTTCTGTGGCTTCGTCTATTCTGCTGTTAATGCTTCTGATTGTATTATGAAATTCTCATAGTGAATTTTTCAATTCCAGAAGTTCAGTTTGGTTCTTTTTTGAAATAGCTATTTTGTCTTTTAGCTCTTGGATTATTTTACTGGATTCCGTGAATTCCTGGATTTGGTTTGAATGTTCTTCTTGATCTCAATGAGCTTCCTTGCCATCCACAATGAATTCTATGTGTGTCATTTTAGTAATTTCAAACTGATTGGATACCATTGCTTATGAGCCAGGGTGCTCATTTGGAGGGAAGGGAACACTCTGACTTTTTGAATTGTCAGGTTTCTTGCACGGATTCTTTCTCATCTGAGAGGGCTGGTGTTTCTTTAACTGTAGCATAAGTTGAGTATAGTCAATTGGCTTTGTTTCTGGGTGCTTTCAGGGTGCCAATGCCCTCTATAGGATCTGTACTTGTAGCTGGAATTTTGCCCCTTCCCTAGGAGTTATTTGGGGCCAGGAACTGTCCCTGACATTTGGCAAATCTATGCAGGGTTCCCAGCTTCCTCCCTCTTCAGCCCTGATGTCTACCTCACCTCTTTTGACTCTTGGTATTTTCTCTTTGAAGATCTATTCAAAATATGTTAGTTTACCCAATTTTTGGTCTTTCTTGGTGACAGCAGTGCTTCCTGACTGTTTCCAGTTGGCCATCTTGTCCAGAACCCCTGGTGATCATTTTTAAAATGAAACTTTATTGTAGCACTTTTGTCCAATTTAATATAATGCCCTTTTTTCCCTTTATAAGTTAGCCTTCATGTCTCCAGTCTACACTTAGACATTCAGGTCCTAAATATTACCTTTGCATATTCAGTAAACACCACCTCCATTCACAGCTGAACACTTTACCAGGTTCCTAATTCCTGAAAGAACAGAAGCCATATCTGTATCCCAGGAGGCTGGGGAGACAAGATGATGGATCTCCCCTTATTTTCTTTTCATACATTTTTTTTAACCAAAATTTGACTTGTATGTGCAGCTATTTGCTATCAAACACTAAAAGTTATTCTTTCTCACTGTATTTTTGTAGCTATCAACCAAATTTTCTTCATCCCTCTCTCCCCTCTACTTTTGTCAACCTCTATTAACCACTATTCTACTTTTTAGCTTCATGGCATAAGTATTTTTTAGTTCCCACATATGAATTATACATACAGTATTTGTCTTTTTGTGCCTGGCTTATTTAACATAATATCCTCCAGTTCCATCCATGTTGCTGCAGAATGACAGGATTTCATTCTTTTTATGGCTGAATAATATTCCATTGTGCATATATAACACATTATCCATTTATCTATTGGTGGACATTTAGCTTGATTCCATATCTTGGCTATGGTGAATAGTGCTGCAACAAATATGGGAGTACAGATATCTCTGCAATATACTTATTTCCTTTCTTTTGGACATATGCCCAGAAGTGAGATTTCTGGATCATATGGTAGTTCTATTGTTTATAACTTTTTATAGTGGCTGTGTTAATTCTAATTCCCACCATAAGTGTATGAATGTTCCCCTTTCTCTGCATCTTTACCAGCATCTGTCATTTTGTGTCTTTTTGATAATAGTCATTTTAGCTGAAACGAGTTAATAATTCATTGTAGTTTTGATTTAGAGTTCCTTGATGATTATCAATGTTGAACTCTTTTTTTCATGTACCTATTGGCCATTTGTATGTCTTCTTTTGAGAAGTGTCTGTTCAGATCTTTTGCCCATTACAAAAATCAGATTATTATTAATATTATTTTTGCTATTGAGTTCCTTATATATAATATATATATATAATTTGCACATATTTTCTCCTATTTTGTAGGTTATGCATTCATTTGTCAATTGTTGTTGTTTTTTGTTGTGCAAAAGCTTTTTAGTGTGATGTAATTCTATTTGTCTCTGAATCTTCTTATCCTTATCTTAGAAATGAATGTAATACTATTTGTCCCAGTGTTGTTGCCTGTGCTTTTGGGGTCTTACTCAAAAAACATTTGCTAAGATTAATGTCCTGAAGTATTTCCTCATTGTTTTCCTCTAGTAGTTTCTTAGTTTCGGTTCTTATATTTAAGTTTTAATCCATTTTTATTTTATTTTTGTATATGCTTAAGAGATAGGGGTCTAATTTTATTCTTCTGCATATGGGCATCCAGTTTTTCCCACACCAATTGTTGAAGATACTGTTCTTTCCCTATGTTCTTGATGCCTCTGTCAAAAATGAGTTGTCTATAAATGCCTGGGTTTATTTCTGGGTTCTCTATTTTTTTTTCCATTGATCTATGTATCTGTTTTTGTGCCAGTACCACGTTACTCTGGTTACCATAGCTTTATAGTACATTTTGAAACCAGGCAGTGTAATGTCTCCAGCTTTGTTCTTTTTGCTCAAGACTGCTTTGGGTATTCTAGGAGAATGACATTTTTGAAGAGTACTAGCCAATTATTTTATGCAATATCCCTCAATTTAGAATTTTTAGATGCTTCTTCATGAGTACATTTAGATGATGCATATTTGGCCAGAATAGCATGCTGCATCCTTCTCAGTGCATTGTATCAGGAGGTATGTGATATCAATTTGTCCCAGTTGTGGTGATACCAGCTTTGATCACTTGGTTAAGGGGAAATCTGTCATGTTTCTGAAAAGAGTTCCTGTTTTCCTTTGTATTTAATAAGTATCTTGTGGGGAGATATTTTGAGACTGTATAAGTATCCTTTTCCACATGATAGTCTCCTTCACTACATTTAGCACCTGTTGGTACTTACCTACAACAGTTATTACTATGGTGTTTGCTGAATGGTGATTTTCTACTCTTATCACTTCTTATACACTTATTTATCCAAATACTGCTGTGAGAAAGAGCTTACCATGCTCTCCTATTTATATATTTAATTATTTATAACATTATGGTCTCATAGATTCTTACTTTATCCTATGGGTAATAATCCATTACTGTTGTTATTTATGTTGTTGATCAAACCATTTTAAGATTTTCCCATTGGGAGACCGTTCCATTTGACTCTTGGCTTTTTTTTTTTTTTTTTTTTTTTTTTTTTTTTACATGCCTTTGTTATTTGTTGTGCTATTCCTTATTTTCTAAGTTCATCTTATACTTTTCTTTGTCTAGAATTAGCCATTTCTCCAAGAAAATCTGATGACTTTCACTGGAGAAAGATACTTAGAAATCATGATCTGGACCCTGTTCTATTTTATCTTCTCCCTATGACTTAGGCACAATTAGCAATCCTATATTTTTAATGAAATACCTGAGACCTCAAGAAGTTAAATAACACGTCGGTTGCCACACAACTGAAGGTGATAGAGCTACTATTTGAACCTAGTCTGAAGTTTGGTCTCCAGTGTCCATACTTAAATTTAATTTCTCTCTGGAATTGGAAAACTTTTCCAGTGTCTCTGAGTCTTCTTTTCCTTGTCTTAGCAATGAATCTAATACTATTTGCCTCTCAGTGTTGTTGTGATGACGAAATGAAAGGACACATGGGAACTTGTCTATACATTATTTGTTCCATAGTGGATACTAAAATATTAGTTGAATTTGAGCTATATTCACTCAGTATTCATAAGCACCTACTATGTTCTCAGCACTGAGGTAGAAAATATGCAGATATGTTTATATTTCCTGGTAAGAGCTCATATTCCCTGGCAATAATTTCTAATGTCAGTCCTTCCTGTGCATCCAATATAGAATGCAGAATCCTTTCCAAGATAGAAATTAGGCAGCCAATAATGAACAAATGAAATGTATTTGCTGCCCTAGACATGAGTGATGAAGGGTTGAGAGAACAGGTGTGTCTCTACCAAAAACAGGTGAGAATCCACGCTCACATTTCAAAACACTTTGTTTTGAAATGTTTCTAACCATTTTCTAACATTCCTTGAAATTAGGCTAATATAAGGACTTCCAGGCAACACAGAGGACTGGGTGTACATGCTAAAACACAAATGACATAGAGAATCAGGATCCCAACTTCTTAGAATATGCCAGACGGTAATAAATGTAACAACCACAAAATTCCAGCCTTACGTAATTTGGGGAAATGAGAATCAGTTTGTTCTTCCCCTGCTGGTACTAAACAATGGTTTGCAGGATCACTGCATGGGAAAGATCTGAGAGTAGAGATCTGAGAGGCTGTCTGTGTGAAGGCTGAATTTCATGAACTATCTCATTGCTGGGATGGTTCCCTTTCAGCATTGTGGTAAGTACAATACTCAGGTCACTGCTAGTGCAGGGCAGGCAAGCTTAAGCCATAATGAGTGAAAATATGTGTGTATTGGGTTGGGGCAAGGGGTTTCAGTCTGGATTATCTGAAGCTCAGACTTTAAGCTGAGTACCTGGGCTGCCAAGCAGGTATATGTAAAGGACAGCTCTAAGTTGAGGTTTAAAACTAGTGTGCTCCAACCAGGCTGTAAAAGTAACTAAAGTAGCTGAGTGCCCCAGATCGCCTAATGTTTATTTTTGTTTTGTTTTATTTTTTGTTTTTCTGTTTTTGTTGTTGTTTGTTTGTTGTTTTATCTGAGATGGAGTCTGGCTTTGTTGCCCAAGCTGGAGCGGAGTGGCGTGGCACGATCTCGGCTCACTGCAACCTCTGCTTCCTGGATTCAAGCGATTCTCCTGCTTCAGCCGCCTGAGTAGCTGAGACTACAAGCGTGTGCCACCATGCTTGGCTAATTTTTGTATTTTTAGTAGAAACGGGATTTCACCAAGTTAGCCAGGCTGTTCTCGAACTCCTCAGGGAATCCACCCACCTTGGCCTTCCAAAGTGCTGGGATTACAGGCGTGAGCCACCACCCCCAGCCGCCCTAATGTTTTACAAGTTTGAGACACAAACCTGTGGCATTCTTTTTTCAGGAACATGATTCAGAAACCACGTTTCCTTATCAAAACGCAGAAAAATGAACCATGATGACTGGAATGCTTCCTGATCTTATAGGTAGACTGGGAAAGCATAGGTGGGAAGAGCACAGACAGGGAGCTCAGAAGAACCTCGAATTGCCACAAAATGTGTAATGGCCAGGTAACCTAAGCCAGCCACTCAATTTATCTGGGGATCACTTCTTCACTTGTACAGCGAACAAGATGAATTAGATAATTGTATAATTCCTTGGGGCTCTGAAATTCTACTGCACAAATAGATGCCTCATGATCATTGTTGAGATGAGGTCTTCCAGAGCCTATGACCCCAGATGTGATTGATCATCTTGGTAGAGCTTTAGCCACCTTCTCACCTGTTAGACAATTCTTGCCTGTGTCCATACTATATCTGCCTTTCACAGCTCATATGCTATATCTATGCAGTCTTCTTCAGGTTAAGCTGTATGAAGTTTAAATTTCTTGTAACTATTAAACTTCATCTTGCAAAGGATTCTTCCTTTGAAGACCAGGTTGCAAAGTAAATAAAAATGAAACTCACTTGATAAAGCAGGGATGGGAAGTCTATAACCTGAGCCTTATTGTGGGATATTTGAATTGTCCCTATTTTTTGATGTTTGTCTTGCAGTTGTCCTGAGAAGGTGGGATCAATATCCCCCATCCTATTGGTTCAGAGTCAAGACTAATGATGCCACACATGCATGAAGAGTGTATGGAAACATTTATTACTTACATCACGAGGCTTTCTAGGGAGAGCAGAGGAGACACCCAAGCTTTTCTGTTAGGTTTGAGTGAGGAAGGCATAGTGGCTTTGGTTTCTACTGTGTTTGGGTGTGGGCTGGCATTAGGGCTCCTGTGTACAGGCTCGAGTTTACATGGTTTGACGTCCATGCTAGTTCCAAGGAAAGGAGGGCCTGGGATTTGTTTTTTAATTGGCTTGCTTAGGTGCGAGGGGAAAAGAGAAGTGGGAGAAAAGGGGTGTGAAAGCTGTCAGCAGCCAGATGATGGAGTCAGATGATCTTACCTATTAGAAAATCCCAAGGAAACCACCAAAAACCTATTAGAACTAATACATGAGTTAGCAAGATTGCAAGATACAAGATCAATATATGAAAAATCAATTTTCTTTCTATACATTTACAGAGAAAAATCCAAAAATGAAATTAAGAAAATAATTCCATTCACAATAGTATATAAATATATTAAATATATAGGAATAAATTTAATATAATGTGTAAAACTTACATGGTAAAAACTCAAAACATTAAAAAATTAAAGAAGAGCAAAATAATAGAAAGGCAGCCCATATTCATGAATTAAAAGACTTAATATTATTAAAAAATGACATTATTTCTCAAATTTATCTAGATTTAGCACAATCCCTATCAAAATCTCAGCTGCCTTTTTTTGCAGAAATTGACAAGCTGATTTTAAAATTCATATTGAAAAGCAAGGGATCCAGAATAACAAAAATAATCTTGAAAAGGAAGACAAAGTTGGATGACTTGCTGATATGGTTTGGCTCTGTGTCCCCACCCAGATCTCCTCTTAAATTGTAATCCCATAATTCCCATATGTTGTGGGAGGGACCCAGTGGGAGATAATTTGAATCATGGGGGCAGTTTCCTCCATACTGTTCTCGTGGTAGTGAATAAGTCTCACAAGATCTGAAGGTTTTATCAGGGGTTTCTGCTTTTGCATCTTCCTCATTTTCTCTTGCTACCACCATGTAAGAAGTGCCTTTCATCTCCCACAATGATTCTGAGGCCTCCCCAGTCATGTGGAACTGTAAGTCCAATTAAACCTCTTTTTCTTCCCAGTGTCAGGTATGTCTTTATCAGCAGTGTGAAAACGGACGAATACACTCACACTTCCCAATTTCAAAACTTCAAAAACAGTAATGAAGAAAGTATGGTACTAGTATGAGGATAAATGTATAGATCAATGTAATAAAGTTAAAAATTCAGAAATAAAGCCTTACATTTAAGGTCAATTAATTTTTGACAAGGGTACCAAGACATTTAAATGGGAAAAGAACAACCTTTTCGACAAATGATGATGAGGCAACAGAATATGCATGTACACATGAATAAAATTCCAATGCTTACTTATACAATATATAAAAATTAACTCAAAATGGATCATAGACCTAAATGTAACAGCTAAAATGATAAAAATTTTAGAATAAGACATAGGAGTAAGTCTTCATGACCTTGGGCTAACCTTCTTAGCAATAATACCAAAAGCAAAACAACCAAAGAAATAGTGACCCTTAGAATTACCATTAAATAGGAAGATAGTACCCCTTGTGTTGTGGGCCTTAATTTCTGTAGGCCTTGTTTTAATCTATATTAGGACATATTAACTATTTTAACCAGAGATGGATTATTCTCTTTTAGGTTTGTGGTATTCCATTTTTTTCAAGCTGATTTTAAATGTCAAAGATTCAATTTTATTTCAATTTATTACTCATCGAGTTAGGTCGTATCTACTATGTGAAATATGTTAAGGTATATATATAAGGCAACAGGTGCTAAAGCCATGGAGAATTTAGACAAGGAAAGTGTACCAGTGGTCAAGGTGAGGCATACCTGTTTGCCCTCTACTTTGCATTTGGTAACCTCCCTAAGAGTATGGTAACTCTTTATTACATATAGATCAATGTAATAAATTTATGGTTAAACTCTCAGGGGAGTTACCATATGCAAAATAGAGGACAATTTAAATTTGGTGAGATCCCAAACATAACTGTAATTTGAACCTCAGAATTAGTTAAGACCATGAAGGTTTGCCTTTGCAGATATTAGAGTTAGTTTTGAACCCTATGTTTTAAAACACAAAAGCTAATAGGCATCCTTTTTACTTTTCAATTTGTATTATATATTTGTAGTACATTTTAGATTTCTAATTGGATCAAATTATGGATCTCTGTTTTAGTTTCCCCCACCACTCACTTTTGTTTACTTGCTTTTAAATTTGACGGTTGCTGGATACACTTTAAAGGGGTTGTGTCTTCTTTGTTCAGATGTCTATATATACATTTTCTCTTCAGAGAGTACCACTTCATTATCATCAAGGTGAGGGACTCCCCCATGGCAGTTGTTTTATTGGGTAGGGTACTGACTTAAGTAGAGTTTGAATTAGCCCTTTAATATGTTGATAAGCCACATCACTCAATGAACACAGTGTCTTTGTTGGTCAGTTTTATATATATAGTTGTCTGTTAGTGTCCTCTGGCCTTTTAAGTGGGGCAGGGATAATGCATTCAAGTCTACTTCTCATAAAGGTCTGTGCTTTGGCAGCCATGGGTACTCTTTCCCTCTAACTTTGAGGATCAGGTTTTCTTTTGGTGGCAGAGGGATAGGCAGGGCAGGTATGTGTGAATGAACTGTTTATAGGAGTGTAGACCTCAGTATACCACAGGGTGACTATTCTTGACACAATAGCACCCAAGGGGCCCATGTAGTACATAGTTTATCAGTATCAGTCTTTTCTGTCATTACTGAATAGGATCCTTTCCTGGTTGAGACACAGAACAAATAGTATTAGGGTAAGAATTGTTTCCCTGAACCTATCATAAGCCATAGCTTGTACTAGGATAGAGATTTAATCTGAGGCACAAAGATAGGCCCAGACTGAGACATATGACCTAGGGCAATTTTAAGTAGCACCCCAATCCCATACTCTTGTCTCTAAATGCCAATATTGAAACTTCAACTTAGGTTGATTAAGTCTATAGAAGAGGCACAGTAGGACTCAGCAAATGCAGCTCAAAGTGCATGCTAACCTGCAGGCTTCCAAAGTGTCTGCTTGCCAGCCAGAAGCAGAGCCTGTTAGCCCACCAAAAGCAAAGGACAAAAGCTCCCCAGGTGATAGTGGCCATCACCTAGATCATCCTAATCACAGGGCCAGTTGTCAGGTGGTTGCTTAGCAGAGAAGTGGAATCAATCACCCCCTCCCAAAATTGGTTCAGATGTCAAGACGGACAATGCCACAAAAGCACCAGGAGGGTATGAAAATATTCATTACATCATGAGGCATTCTGGAGAGAGCAGGACAGGCATCCAAGTCAGTTTGTTTGGCTTGAGTGAAGGAAGGGGCAAAAGGCTTTGGTTTTTTATTGTGCTTAGGGAGCAGTGTTGGGGAGAGAGTTCCCACATGTGTGCCATTTTTTGCATGATCTGAACTTCCCTCCTTGTGCCAAGGGAGGGAGCATGCTGGCTTTCTTACCAGTCTGCCCAGACATGGGGCTGGGGGAAAAGTGGAGGAGTGCAGCCTGAAAGCTGTCAGTGGTCAAATATCAAAACTGGAATCACATACTTTATTACACCATTTAAAGTAATGCCATAGTAACATGCTGGTGCACACATCATCATGGGATGCATGAATAAATGGACTTTCTAGAAAGCTAGAAATATGAAGATAGTGCTTTTGTTCAAGTACAGTTGGGTACTGACTACTACCTCTACCTGCACAAAAACCCAGAAAGTTCTTGGTTATAAAACTTCTAATAAATGGATGTGCATACATTATTGTAATACATTCTTCTGGCATGATTATACAAGCTTTGAGTATAAAGGGCAGTTGTATTGAAAAAAAATGAACTGTCCATTACCTTGCGAAGACATGTCTCAACCTACTAAACATGCCTTTCAGGGACTCTGAGAACTAAGAAATGCCATGGTATGCTGTGATATGCTGTTTCTCCTTCTATTCTGTGTGGCCTCTTCACTTATGGGACTTAATTAATCCTAAAATGTGGGAGTACATGGAAATGTTTGTTCTTGTAACTCCATAGTCCCTTGAACTTAAGTGTAAAGCATTTCTGAAGTAGCCAAATGTTCTTCAGCTAAATGTCTAGAAAGTAAATTTAAAGGCCAAACAGTGTATCTATCAAAAAAAGGTTTTGGAAACTTTCATTAGTTAAATGTGATTATTTGGGGCAAATTGAACCTTGAATTTAGTGGTGTCATTTCACTAACTTAAGTATTTAAGCCACTAAAAAAATAATGAATGTATATTAGAAAGTATGGTACATTCTGAATACACATCCTTTTTTTTTTTTTTTTTTTTGAGACAGGATCTCACTCTGTCACCCAGGCTGGAGTGCAGTGGCATGATCTTGGTTTACTGCAACCTCTGCCTCTCAGGCTCAAGCAATCCTCCCACCTCAGCCTCCTGAGTACTTGGGACTACAGGCATGTACCACCACACCCAGCTAATTTTTGTATTTTTTGTAGAGACATAGTTTTTCCATGTTGCCCAGGCTCTTCTTGAACTCCTGGACTCAAGCAATCTGCCCGCCTTGGCCTCCCAAAGTGTCGGGATTTCAGCCATGAGGCATCTTGCCCAGCCCCCATCCTCTTAAACAGATCTTATTTCTGGATAAATAATTATTATTAATGCATTTCTGTGTCACCTAGAAATAGGAGCTATCACTAAACAGGAGAAAAAATAAGAAAAACGCCAAGCTGAAATCAGAAAGAAGTATGCGTTTTCCCCAAATTCAGACATTGAATTATACAGATAAAGCCTTGGACCCACCATACACTGGGGGATATGAATCAAAAACTCCTTTGTTAGATCTGGATTCTTGAAGCTTAATCAAGTGATTTCTTATCTGTAGCACAGATCCTTCCTAAAAGAAAGCTTCATAAGCTTAGGCTGTCAAGAGTTCCACAGGTTGATAAAAGGCAAATATGAGCTGATGATCAGAAATTAGCAAACACTCAAGGAAATCTCACATAAGAGTTAGCAAAAGAAACAGATTTGAATACCAAAATGGTATCAGATATTAAAAGTATCACAATCAGAACATAAAGCAAATTTGTATGAAATGATTAAACAAATAAAGGTGGGTTAAAACAGAGAAAGCAATAAGAGTTTTAAAAAGTAACCAGTTTGAAAAATATCCAAGTAAAACTTTCAGTATAAAAATATTATTATATATACTTTTAAACCCACAGTTAAATAGATTATCATTGAAGAGAGAATATTAGCAAACTAGTAAGTTGCTCTAAAGATATTATTATACAGAATGCAACACTGAAATAACCAGAAATGGAAAGTGTAAGAGGTTAGATGATATAGAGGCTTGAATGAGGTTTTCCATTCAACAAATCAGAGTTCCAGGAAGAGAGAATAAGAAACAGATAGCAGAGCCATACTTCAAGAGGTGGCAGCTGAGAATTCTTCAAAATGATGGAAAAATAAATATGATACATATGGCAGAGCATGCAGATAAACTTAAAAGCCCCACCTAACTAAAAATATTAAAACCGCAGAGCACCAAAGACAAAGAGAAGATTATATGAGTAGCCAGAAGGCAAAAGTCACCTATAGAGAAATGACAATTAGAAGGCACAAGGCAGATTTCTTGGCATCAAAATGGAAGCAGGGAAGCAGGGGGATTATATTTTCAGAGTACTGAGAGAAAAATAAATATCAGCTCGGAATTGTGTTAGAAGTAAAGTTATCTCTCAAGAAGGAGTGCAAAATAAGAAATATTGGTATAGACAAAATGGAAATAATTTACTACCTGTATATTCAACTAAAAGAACTTCTAAAGCAGGTACTTGAGAAAGGTATAAATTATCTTGGAAGAAAGTGTGAAATGATTTAAAGGAATCATGAGAAAAAAAATGGCAAACATGTAAGTAAATCTAAACAAACACTTTCTTTATGAAAACATAATTTGCGGATTTTCACACAAGGACAGAAGGAAATCACTGTCAAATGTAACATCTAATTCAGGAGGAAGTGATCAGAGTTTAAGTGTTCAGGCAAAGGGTTTAAGATATTAATGTAAGATTTTTTAGATTAGCAATGTGTGATACATTGTCACAGATAACCACCAAAAAATAGAGTATATAAATCCCAAACTAGTGAAGGAGAGAAATATATATATATATATGTGTGTGTGTGTGTGTGTGTATATGTATTATACACACACGCACATATATGTATGTAATCAAGAAAAGAGAAAAAGAAGCTTAGAAGTGGAAAAAATACAAATTCCGAAGTAATATGCTAGAAACATATCTAAAGGGATCAACCATCACAATCACTACATGAACTGAACTCACAAGTGAACTACAGACATTGTCTTATTAGATGAAAAAATAAATAAACCCAACTATATATCGTTTACAATATATGTATGAAAATGTAAGGATACCCCTGTTTGAGGATATACCAGGCAATGGCAACGAAAACAAAGTGAGAATATCTATCTATCTATCTATCTATCTATCTATCTATCTATCTACCTACCTACCTACCTATCTATCCATCTATCCATTTATCTGTCATTTATCTATCTATCTATCTATCTATCTATCTATCTATCTATCTATCATCTATCTATCATCTGTATCTGTATCTCTATCGAATAGATCTCTCACATATAGAATTCAAGACAAAAAGTATTATGGTGGACGAAGAGGACCTCATATAATGATAGACCTTTTGATTCACCAAAAAGATTTTTTAAAATCTAAGTTTGTATGAACCTGCTAAAATATTATATTTCATCATATCTGAGATACCAACATTTGTAAGACATGCTATTATTTTATCTACCACTGTGAACAGTAAAAAACTGCAACTAAACTATGAAATAATGGTTTCATATTATGTCAATTGTAAGAGATCTTCATTTCGAGATGTTAAATGTGAAAAAAACTGTCTTAGAATTAACGAACTATGATAGCTTCATACCACTTAAAGCAAATATTTATGCAAGAGAAAAATATGTGAAAATCTCCATAACAGTAAAAGATTTCAAAATATTTCTTTGAATTGTGATAGCTCAAACAGAACAAAAAAAGATATAAGAGATGAATAACAAGCTGATTTTTATGGACATATGTAGAACTGTGCGCAGCTAGAGAAACACACATTCTTAAGTATATATGGAACATTTTTTAATTTGAGCACATGTTAAGCTATTAAAGCAAATGTTAACAAATTTCAAAAACTAAGTATCACATGTTCTCTGACTACAATAAAATTTTAATTTAGAAATTTATACTAAAAAGTTAACTAGAAAAACCCCATCTGTTAGCCAGGTGTGGTGGTTCACATGTGTAATCCCAGCACGTTGGGAGGCTGAGAAGGGCGGATTGCTGGAGGAAAGGAGTTCAAGACCCGTCTGGGCAACGTGGCGAAACCCCATCTCTACCAAAAATACAAAAATTAGCCAGTCTCATAACCAAGTCTCAAAAAAATATATATTTTTTGAAATTGAAACACATCTGTTTAGATGTTTAAAAAACAATTATAACACATGACTCATAAAAATAATGGAAATTTAAAATCCCTGGAGTTGAACATTTATGAAAATACTGTATATTGAAAAAGTGGCACACATTCATTTATAATGAAAATCTCTCAAGGAACAAGGAGTTGAATGGAACTTTTTAGCTAAATAAACAATATCTACCTAAAACAAACAAAACCTATAGCATACTTTGTTCTTAATGCTAAAAACTTAGAAGCATTTCTTGTAAAGTCAAAAGTATATTCAAAGAAAAGTAAATTTTCCCTTCCATCCAGACTGTCCTGCAGAGACAAAAACATATTCATATATGTTTGGCAAGGAGAAGGACATAAAGAGAAATATTTTGTTTTGGTTTGGCTTGTTTTAAGATTTTTTAAAGTGTTTGATATACGTTGGCAGCTTTCCCACAAGCTGTACTAATTGAAACTTCTACCAACAGAGTGTGAGAGGATTCATTTCACTACATTATCACAAACATTATGTATTACCATTTTACAAAATAGCAAAATGCCTCTTTAAAACATTTATCTGATGCCTTGTGGGACTCAACTTGCTCCATGAGTTTACTGACTATTTTTATTTTCATGTTGTAAACAGCTCTTCTTATAGAGCTGTTAATAATTTTTGCTTTTATTTGTAAAAAATGTTTACTAAAGTAGGTAATAATCCTTCACCTGTCACAGATGATAAAAAGCATACTTTTTTTAAGTTTATAATTTGGCTTTTACTTTTTTATGGTGTTTTACCATGGCAGAGGAAAACTTTTTACATGGTTAGACCTAACAATATTTTCTTGTATTATTTCTTCCTTTGCTTTTATTGCATATCCCTAGAGATTGGAGAGTCTCTAATCGCTTGTGGTGATTGTTGTCTAATAGTTAGTTTTCTTGTGTTGGACTATCTGGTTAGGATTGCAAATTCATTTAGTTCTTACATTTATTAAACTGTGCTTCATGTCCTCACTGAGAGAAAATATCAACTTTATCATAGTATAAATTATTTTGTAATAGAATCTTGTTCTTTTCCTTCTATTTTGCACCGCTAATCTCTCTTTCAGGTTTTTTTACAAGTTCCATGTTGTTTAACTATTGCAGCATTATTTGTGAGATCATGATAATTCTTATTACTCACCCTGATTATGTTTTTTCTTTTTTGCTCCTTTTCATTGGATACTTTTTTAAAAATTATAAACATTATCCACCCTCTTCTATTTCAAGATGACGTCAACTATTCTTTTTAAATGTGTTAACTAAGAGGAATGCAGAATCATTTTCTAAAGTTAAAAACAAAAACTTGGCCAATCTCTGATATATTTTTCTAATAGCATTTGACCCATAAAATTAGAGAGATCTAAAGTAAGAAATATACCTGTTGGTTTGGAAAGGTAGAAAGGAAATAGTTACATTCTCACGTAACCAAAGTTTTAAAAAATTATTTAGTGTCATTTATCTGATGTTATTTCTCTAAAATGCCTCATCAACTCTAGCCAGACAAATCTCTTCATTATTCCTGCTTCAGGCCATGCACATTTCAAATTCTCAGGCTTTACTGAGAATATTCTTTGCCAGGGATATTTTTTCTCTTTCTTTCTGTTTATTAAAATTTGTTTCTTTAAGGCCAAACTCTAGCTCCTTCATCATGAAGCTTCTTTTAGTATATGTTCCACAGAGTTTAAACATTTTAGAACTTTTTCTAATTATAAAAGCAAGAAAACAAACTCATAGAACATTTGATAAAAAAGAGACATATTTTCTATAATATTAACTCCCTATATCCTTGCAGTATTTCATATGAATACATAGTTGTAACTCTAGTGAACTTACAATTTCATGTTCTATGTTGGCATAGTTTCATGCTTTCCTCTGTTGTTCCATTCTATTCATTATTACCGTTTTAATGACTATCCAATGGTTCATAGAGTCAATACATAATTATTTACATAATCTTTGCTTTACTACCTGTCCCTTATGATGAAAAGCTCTGCAGAGAAAATCTTTGTTGTGTAGCTTTCCTTTCTTTGGGGAATTAGTTCCTTAGAATAAATATCAAGAATTGGAATTTAGGGGAGAGAAGGGAAAAGCATTTTCAGGCTCTTGAAATATGTTTTCTCAGGTGACTTTCATCTACCAATTTTATGTATGAAAGTTCTAGTACTCCAGTTGCCTTGACTACATCAGATATAAATATTTTTTCATTATTATTTAAGAGGAAAAAAGCATGTTAAGCATTTTGCCCCTAATTCTCTGTTATTGTATATTAGCTCTCATGTATTAATTTTGTTTCCCCAAAGAGATTGTAAGGTCCTTGCATGAGACTAGAGAAAATGATTTATATTTATTCTTTATACCGCACAGTGTCTCCCCAAAAGTGTGGCAGACACAGTTGTCTTCAGTATTTGCTCCTTAAGTGATTGAAACCTTCACAAAATTCCTTTTTGTTCCTCAAACTCAAGGTCAATTATGCTAGAAAATTTGGCGAGTAGCATATTTGTGGAGTCTCGGCTCCAAAAAATAAACCCTTACCCAAACCTCACTTGTAGAGGTTAAACTTATGCTTGGAATCAAGGTTAACTGAAATTTTCAATAAACATGTATATACTGAGTTTTTCTTGAATTTCAGGCTCGTTTTATCCTAGTTCTTATCCAGTTAATTCACAAAACATCAGCTGTTTAACCACCACCATTTTCAGGGATTGCTTATAGGAAGACCAAAGAACATAGCCCTAGTCCTTTAAAACTGATGATGTCCTGATGCTAGAAAGTCTCTTGCCTCCACAGGAAAGCAAAAGGCAACTATAATAGAAGTACCCTATTGCCATGCGTTTTCAGCTACACTTGTTCCCCACTTTATCCTAGTTCTAGAATGCTGCCAGGGATATGATAGACAGTCAATAAATATTTGTTGAGTCGTTGAATGAATCTGTGTGCATAGATTGAATGAATCAATCACTCTGCAAATATGCATTGAGCTCTTGCAAGATGCAAAGACCAGTGTACTAGTTACTAGAAAAACAGATAAAGTCGATGGATCTTATACATAACAGGGGGCTGGATCTAATGACCTTAAGGTTTCATCCAGCTCATTTTTCTACAATTCATGTGCATTTCTTTTGAAACTTACACATCACATCCACAAGCCAAACAAAACTCCTCAAGCTGCATTTCTAGGATGATCCCCTGCCACCTCTCCCTGAGGGCCTGAAAAGTTGTATGCTGCTGATTTCTGGTGTGGGCAACTCCTGGGCAGGGACAAGGATGGCTCCAGATGGATGGATGCCTTTGTGGAGGGCTCCCTTTTATCCTTAGTTGTAAGCCGCCTGAGCAGTTATATTATAAATGGGTAATTTACCACTTCATCCCCAAGGCCTCTTCTGTGGGCTCTTTCATGGACACTGTTACCAAAGGTTACCAATATGCCTGGTGCCTTTGATATTTGTGGGCACTACAGACCAGAGAAAAAGAGTTGCTGCCTTGTACAGCTGCACACTGGCTTTCACATGTCCTGCAGATGGGTACCTGCCAGCCATCTTCCCCAGATGTCATCCTGACCATTGATTTTTTTTTTCTGCTCACTATTGCAGTTATTAACTACAGTGAGGCCTGGGCACTTAGCTCTCCACTTTAATTATTCATCCTTATGAAGAAAAATTTCCCCCGTGTGCTTTATTCTCCTCCAGTCCCATCCTAAGCACACGCAGACTCTTCCTTCCTTCCCTCCCCAAAGTGGCTTGTGTGTCGAAGGGCCTTTCACTGGGGTACTTATTCCATTTATGCCTTTAATATGCATTTTGTGTTCTGCCAAGGGGGTCAGGAGGGCACATGGAGAAGCCAGATGGCTTACCTCTTCCCTCAGGAAACACGCCGCTATTTAGCTGGGCACCTTCCCAACTCAAGGCGGGGTGAGATTCCACTGTTGGAGGGAGAGTTGGTTCAAATGCCACTGTCCCTGAGATCACAGCTCCAAGTTCCTCTAGGCTATGCACTTTTCTACTTCTTTGCCACTCGCTGGAGTTTTCTGCCAGAAACAGCATTTTAGGAGATATTAGAAAGGAGGGTGGGAAGGGAGGGATGGGAAAAAGCAACTCTTGTTATTTATGGTCCTCATTCAGGCACAAGTTTCTGTTATTTTAATCCGACTGAAATAAGAAACCATAATCCATGGATGAAAAGATGGTGAACAAACTCAGTTAAATCGTGAGCACCCTGAGGATGTGTGTTTTTCCCTATTTCTGGTTTTTAATGTTCCTTCCCTGCTGCCATTTCCCAACTTTAACTTTTGAAAAGCCAAGCAGTTTAGCTGGCCAGGCCCAGGGAACTTATTTGTATGCAGCACAAATTTCAGAATCTGTTCTCAGCCTGTGCCGAGTGAAAAATGGCCTGCATTTTCTTGATAGCCCATGTGGTTGTAAAGAATAAATGGCTAATGAATTACAGATGAACATTGACGCAAATTAATCTTCCCGCTGTCCCTGGGTTATATGGCAGCCATTTAAAAGTTTAATCAATACACTAAAGTTGAAAACATGCAGGCACTGCAGTTGTTTGGATGTAATAAACATCAGAGGGAACCGGGAGGTTTGCACCCAGTCCATGTATCATAATGACAGGTATTTATGTTTAATGGACTAAATATTTTTTATTGGAAGGGAGCAAATGTCAGCTTAACTTTGTGAGCCCCGCATTCAACTTTCCTTTGAGGTTGGTGAAAGACGGCTGACGTGTCATTGGAAATGAAATGTTAAGGGGGAAAAAAAGCACAACGGAGACAAAGCGAGGATGGGAGCCGTTTGGAGACGTGGTGCAGCGCTTACATTCTGCAGCAATTCATTAACAAAAACGTAAACTCTGATATTTCTAATGTTGCTGTAAAATGGTTTACTAGGAACAACTTTAATGGTTATTAGTGAAAACAAGTACCCAGATCTGCCAGATATCCTTTTCAGTGCAGGCTTTTGTTTGAAAACTCTTTACCGGGTCATATTTGCTGGAGATTTATAATTAGTCTTTTTCCTTAATGTGAGAAGTGGAGGAGAAATAGTGTGATGGCTCTCAGCTCTTGTATTGCATAGATCTTTCCTTTTGAGCGGTGTCCAATGACTTCGAATAACCATGTGTTCTCTTTTGGAATACTTATATCTTAATTACTTTTCAAGTCAATATTTTGTACCTCAGCCGTGAGTCTGGAAGGACCAGGATAGCTAAAAGAGAAAGGAAATTGCCAGTCACAGTGCCATCTCGCTGCACAGAAACAGGCTGAGACTACAGGAGAGCAATGGCTTCATCTGAACAGAAAAATACAGATATAGTTCAGCTTTTCATTTTTTTTCTCCCAAGATAAAATAGACAAAATGTGTCAGTGGAGCATTGGGTCTGGAAAATAACACACACTTTATAAAAATAATTGAAAACATTTTAGACAAAAGGGATCGTGTTTTTAATGTGTCTTCTGCAACCAATTGTCTCAGATGCTCTTCAGTGTCTGAGGGCACAGTCAACAGCAGGGCTTGGAAGAAAATTATTCAGTAGATAATGAGGTGGGGTTAAAGGATGAGAAAAAGGGGCAGGGGTTGTGATACTTATCCAGTGTTCAAATCTTGCAAAAGATATAAATTGCACCTTTTTATATGTTAAATGATTTTTTTAAATCACAAGAATTTGTGTTTCTAATGGGCTTAAGTTTCAGAGGTAATCAGTATTATGTGATACTAAATTAGTAAACCAAACTGATGGGTTCATTGGTCCTTCATCATCTCTTAAGCAAAATGGGGAGAAACTTTTTGTTATGAAAACCAAAGCATGGCTCACTGTTAACCGTGATGACATCCCACCCATTACTGCCCCTGAAGTGCTAAACACTATTTTTCTTCCTAGCTCTTTCTACCCTCTTAGAGGATTGAGTCCTTTACCTATTTGTTCACTTTGTGTTTCCGCCATGTGAATATAAACTCCATAGTAGGGGGTAGGAGGCAAGAACCTGATTTTCTTCTTTGCTTCTAGAGTCCTGGGGCCTGGCCTATAATAAGTTCTTATAAATGGCAGGTAAGTGAATGGAGGACCACTATTTCTTATGGTCTTCAGTAATTTATAACTCTAGCTATTTTTTGTTAGTTGTTATGATTTATAGTCACTGTGTTAGTTGTTTTACATATAATACAATACCTGATCTTAGTTGTTAACTCTAGAAGATAAGAGTTATTATCTTCATTTTATAGAGGCAAAAACTGATGTCAAGAGAATTGAAGCTAATTATTTGTGGTCACTGTTAGTATGTAGCAATTCCAGAATTTGAATCCTGACCTGTTTGTCTCTATATCAGTTATATAGTACTCCCCAAATTCCTGTCACTCATATTGTCGTTGGTGATTAAAATCTCATTAAGTGAGCACAACATTTAATTCTAAACCATAACCAGCCAGCTCTCCAACTGGCTGATAATGAACAGAAGTATTAGATTCACAATTTGCCACCTAAACCTGGTGTCCTGAGTCCTACCTATAGAAAGCAATCTTTGACTTTACAAAAGTAGACGTTGGCTATTTGGTAATGGGAGATATGTCACTCATATATGTGTACTCTGTGGTCTAGGGAAATGCAAGGAACTCTAGCAAATGATGAGAAAAGTGTTCAGCAACAGAAATCTAACAAATAGTGACCGAAATGTGTAGGCATTAATTTCCTCACTCAGAAGTGAGAATGGAGGTAGGCAGCCTGGGACAGTGATAGTGGCTGAAAGGGCGTATCACTAGGCACCCAAGCCCTTTCTGTCTTTCTGTCCTACTACCTTTTCAGCATTTGCATTTTACCCTCATGGTCTCAAAATGGTTGCTGCTGCTCCTGGCATCATTTCATCACCCGAGGTAAGATGAAGAGGGATGCCTTTCCCTTATGAGGCATTCGCTTTTCATTTGTGGATAGACAGCTTCCTAAAGATGTCTGTCTTTTTCTCATTACCCAGATCATGTCATTGGGAGACTGGAAAGTCAAGTGTTTCACTTTTCATGCTTTTATAGTAGAAGAAGGCAGGATAAAAGGAAGCCAATGCATAGTGTCTGCTATGTAAGATAAATCACAGTTTTTGTGTACCTACTAAAGACTTGAAACTTTGCTAAATGCAATATGCACACCAACTTATATCATGTTTACAATCACCTTGTTACAGAAGAGTGTTTATTCCCATTATACTAGGAAGAGGTGGAGCTGGGATTTAAACCTACATTTGTCTATTTCCATCATAGGTCTTCTCTTTAATGCCATGTTTCTTGGGCTGCCATTTTGATGTCATAGTGAAGGATGATTTCATAGTGAAGGCCATTCCCAGTTGTTCCAGCTCATGGTGAATGTGCTGTCTTCTGAGGGCACTTAACAGTTGGGTCTGCCTCTTTGATAATTAAGTATGCACTGCCATGTGCCAACTTCTATTTTTGTGTATTCTTTACAAAGTGTTTAAGAAGGTGGGTCGGAGACTCACTGTCTAGATCCAAATCTTGGCTCTATAAGTTACTACCAGTGTAATCTCCTGCAAATTATATAACCTCTCTGCAGATTGAACTTTTGGAGACCAGGGCCATTATTTTTTTCCACTCTTTATCTCCTAAAACACAAGATTCTATTTCACATTAGAGCCACTGAGTAAAAACTCATTCTAGAATCACTTTTAATCCTTGTTTCATTGATTTAACATCTTTTTGCCTTAGCTTCTGAACATCTACTAATATTCAGACACTAACACATCTACTTCATAGGGTTGTTGTAATGGTTGAACAAGATGACGTACCTACTTACAGTTTTTAGAACAGTGTGTGATGCATAGAAAAAACTCAGTGTTAGCTATAATTATTATAATCATTCATGGACTGCAAGTATTCAAACTCTAAAACTCCATGGGATATAATATAATCTGTAATGTATCCAAAAGCAATTTTTCTTAGGTCATCTCAGGTACACTGTTATTGAGAATAACAATATCCTTCTGGTGAAGCCATATTGAGCATCTCCTGCAATCCGGGGAGTGTGATATATGTTGGAGATACAAAAATGCATGAAACACAGTGAGAAGCACGTGATAATGACCACTATGAGCAATGTTCACTCTCGATAATAACCAAATGCTTAAAAAGTAAAGCAATGCTTGGATATAATATTTCCACTTATTAAACTAGCAAAGATGATTAAACAGGCATGCCTGGTGCTATGGAGTGGATTGGGTGCATATTAATATGTTTTTGAAAAGCATTTTGGCCCTGTGCATTGAGGCTAGATGCATTCACTTAGGAATCTATTCTAAGACAAGAATCTAAGATGCATAAACACAGGATCTTTATACACTATTCACTATAGTCATGTTTGTAACATCAAAACACACAAAAAAGTCATTATCCAACTAGATAAGAAAGCTAAATAAATTATGGCACATTCACAGAACACAATGTTATACAGTATTCAAATGATGGTTAGATCAGATTTAATATGATAGGCAAATATTTAAGTAATAAAATAAATGAAGATGGATATATATGAATACATCCATACAACATATGGACAGAAAAAAGACCAGAAGGCAAAACATGCAAATGCTAACTGTGGTTAGTTCTGAACAGTGGAATTATACATGATTTTTATTTTTTAAATTTACACTTAATTTTTTACAATGAACATTTAAATATAATAAGAAAACAACTAAAATAACTCCCCAAACAACAATATAGTCTTTATGAAAATAGTTTCAGAGAGAAGGGGAGTGATAATAATGAAAAGGATTTATGTGAGTTAGTTAAGAATTTTATTCAGTTACAACTAGCCCCAAATACCAGTAGCTTTAAGAGAATACTGTCCTATAACATGAATTTCAGATGTAGGCAGTCCATAGCTATTATGATATCACTAGGAACACAGGCTTCTTTGATTTTGGTTCTACCTTCCAACAGACTGGCTCCCGTCCTCAAGTTTGATTTCCAGTCACCATATTATTGTTGTTGCACTAGCTCTTCTTTCCAAGTTCTAAGTAGCAGGAAGGAAGAAAAGGCAAGGTGAGCACTGCCATGCTCAACAGCATAGGGGCTCTGTGTATAAGATGAAAGAGCAATATAGATACTGGGTAGCCGGCCTTACTTTAAGATTTTAATAACAACTCTGCCACTTAACAGCAGGTTGACTTTAACAAAGGCTAGCATGTCAGTGACACCAAGGAGGCCTCCAGAACCTTCTCAGTACAGTGCCATATGCAACCACTGTCATCACCTGTGCTTGGTGATGAATCCCATTTGCCATTCCAAGCCTCTGTTACCTCCTTTGCTTTTGTTTCCTCCCCTTTAAAATAGGCATATTGAAAATTCACTGCCTTTTATGATTGTAGTGAGGATAATATGATTTTATAGTTGTGAAGGTCTTTTTGAAAGGCTTAGTATGCTATGCAAATGTAATTTTTAAAGACTTATGGCAGCCAATGGGAATTAAGGGCTCACTACATGCTATTAATAGTCACTGCTAAACTCTGAACTCCTTATGTGCAAAATTTCATTTAATCTGGGGAATGAGACATTATGAGTGTCCCCATTTTACAGGTACAGATATTGAGAGACAAAGAAATTTACACCCAAGTTATCTGCCTCTTGATTCCATGACATTTGTTCTCAATCTTAAGTGTGCTTAAGAATCACAGTAAGCCTGTTAAAAATGTAGATGTCTAGGATCAGAAATTAGATTCTGCTGCAGGTGGCCTGCAAATTACAGTTAATTGCTCAGTTCTACCTACTCTAAACTCTTAATTATCCAGCAATGTGGCAAAGAACATGTTCCTCAGACAGAGCTCTTCAGACTCCTGAATTCTACTCTGACTTTTCCTTGGTCTTCTCTGATAGAGAGACTATAGCCTTTTTGGGTAGAAAATGCCCTTTTGGCAAGAAAAACTTGCCAGTTATTTGGGAGGCTTTGTCATCTTCCATGGAAAAGGGTCACTAATTTCTGAAGCTATCTCCTGTACAGTAGTATGAGGATCCTCAGAGGTAAGAAGACTTGGGCCAATAGGTTTGACTTTGTTGGTTGGATTTTCATTATTTTCCAAAGAGAAAATCTTTGAGACCAAGCATAAGGGCTGATTTGCCAATGGGAGTTAGTTTCCAGCAAGATCAAGAGTGTCTACCACACACCTGACTTTTGAACTTTCCTCTTGGCCCACTAATAGCAGAGGTGCAATGAGGAGATCTTCATTTGGCAATGGATAGACTCCCAAAACAGAAAGTATGGCCATGTCATTCTTTATTAAGTTATTGGTTAAATTTGTCATTAAAACCATTTGGGCCTGGAGTTATCTTCATGGGCTGATAATGAACTCTGCATTCAATGTCTTTAATAGATATACGGTCCTTCAGGTTATTCACTTCTTCTTTAGTGCCTAAGCTTTTTTTGAAAAGATACATTACACCTCCTTCAAACCTCTACTTTAAGTTCTGGGGTACATGTGCAGAACATGGAGGTTTGTTACATAGGTATACACGTGCCATGGTGGTTTGCTGCACCCATCAGCCCATCACCTACATTAGGTATTTCTCCTAATGCTATCCCTCCTCTCCCCCCACACCCCCCGACAGGCCCCAGTGTGTAATGTTTCCCTCCCTGTGTCCATGTGTTCTCATTGTTTAGCTTCCACTTACGAGTGAGAACATGCACAACCCTCTACTTTTAATCTTTGTGGCCATCACATAACCAAAGTGTTATTCATTGCTTGACTATGAATTCTTCCCATAACCTTCTAGGCCTTCTGCTTGGTAAACAGAAAAAGTTAGCTCCTTTATACATTTCTTTCTTCATTCATTCAGCAAAGATTTGAACCATATTTTGAATTCTAAGACCTGCAATAGAGGTTGTGGATTCAAAGATGAGTAAGACAGTATCCTTGGGTTCAAGTAAATTTCTTTTAAGAGGGAGTATAGCAATCAAATGCTTGACTGTGCTGCAGTGGGATATGTGTAATATTTGTGTGATGGGTAGTGCACAGAAAGAGGAAACAAGGAACCATTAATCTGCCAAGGAGAAATCAGGGAAGTCTTCTAAGAAGAAATGGCATTTTATTTGGGCCTTGAACAATAAGGAGAATTTTATCTGGCAAAGAGGAGTCTTGTCATGTGAATTGTCATGGGAGGTTTGGGGGAACAAGCCGTTTCAACTTTTCCTAGGGTAAGAACATTTATTTTAGGAATGTATTGTTTTCTTTTGATTGGGAAACCCAAAATCTGAATGGTAAATTTAAAAGTTACATTGCTTTAGTTATCACAGTTCTTCTAATTGTGTGTTTCTCAGATGAACATGACATGCTTCTACGATCTTGCTACACAGTGGATTTTATGTTAAATTATTGCTTCCTGGTGATTCTCAGAGTTTTATATCCCATTTTTATTTAAATTATTTTCATAGTTGTAATAATAAATATCTTATTCAAAGAAAATGCGGCCTTTGAAATGGTTCTTAATTTGAATTTGACATTCCAGTAACAAAGCAAGAATAACCACTTGTAGATGGAGAGCAAGAGCGAGAGAGTGAGAGAGTGAATGAGTGAGAGAGTGAGAGAGCGAATGAATCACAAACACCTGTAAAGTGTAACTATTAGTTTCAAATAGGATATTATTGACTTTGTCCTAAAACCAACTGAGTGTGATTATTCTAAATTTTATCTTGAGTATGTTGACCATGTCAGACCAACTTCAATTCCTATATCCAGATTCAACTGGATTCATTGTACTTTGATTCTACCATGAAAAGCGATGCCTTTGTGTAAATTCATGAACACTTCTTTCCCTTCTTGGTTAACTGTGTTTAGATCTTTATCATATAAGACCTGAATTTATGTTCGTTGTTGAAATTGCTGCTGGTTTATTTTGCTCTTACACACCCATGTTGGCCTCTAAGAACAACTTGCCATCATTCAGGAGCTTGTAAACTCATTGCTTTAATTACTTAGCGGAGGCTCTTTGGAAGTTAGGGTCATTTGTTTCTAATTTTCAGTTAAAGGAACATAATGATTTCTATTTTAAGAAAAAACACTGTCTACTTGCTTATTATGTTTTGATACTAAAATATAGCTATAATTGTTCTGTGGCATTGTCAGTTATTTAAGTAATTCCTGAGTATTTAGGGAAAGCCTGGATGGCTTGGAACTACTCTAACATGGTAAAATGTGTCATCAATGTTTTGTTCTAAGAGTATCCTGTAATGCATATGCTCAATTTGAGAAACAAAATATATTATAATTTTAGGTTTCAAAACATAAATCCTTAACATATTTACTGGATGCTACATGTTGGGTACAGTGCCAGGCTCTTAAGTGACTGCGGTAGACTGTAGACAGATCAGACTTGTTGTTCTCATGAAGCTTGGAATCTAGTAGGATGCTCATTCATTGACCTATGAACACATACTGCGTTATGTGCCAGGAACCGTGATAGATCCTGTGCTTTGCCCCACAGGTCAAGGCACTAACATAATATGGTGTCTGGTACATAGTTGGCCCACAACTCATGGTAAAAGTAACCTTTCCATTCTCTTTAACAAGTTACATCATTACATATTAAGGAAGAATGTGAAAAAAAAATTAATCATAGTATCAGAGATTTCTTTTTGCTCACAAAAATCCACATTTTCTCCTGCTTTTGGGGAACAAAGCTAGACTTCATTTCATTCTCCTTTATAGTTAGGAGAAGTCATGTGAGTGTGTCACACTTGTGTAAGATATGGCCACATGAGTGTGTTTCAGCCAATGAAATGTTTGTGGAAGTGCTGCGTGGCAGTTCATGACCAACGCTTTTGAGAAATGACTGTGCTTCTTCCACATTCTTTCCCTTTCCACTGGCCTGATGCAAATGAGAGGACTTGATAGGAGAAGGCAGAGCCACAAAAATCACACCTGGAGGAAACTGCCTGCATTGGCGTTTTGAGTAACAAAGATGTAAACTTCTATTGTGTTGGTCCACTGAAATTTTGGGACTTATTTGTTACAGCAGCTTGTATAATCCTTATTAATGCAGTAACAGGATAGTTATAAGATGGATCATTATTATAAAAATTATGACAAATTATTAAGGCATATTCCAAAAAATATTATCATTTGGCAATGATAATACATGTCATTCAAAAGCTGAAGTTTCTCATTGTCACCTTGCGGGGGTATATTGGCAGATATTATTATTGCCATTTAAAATATAAACACTGGGGTTCACGTAAGTCATATGAGCTGCCAAAATTTGCAAACCCGAACTGCAGAGGAGCTAGTAGCACCAGCATCTAGGTATTCTGTTTCTTAGTTCTATCCGTCCACCCCATTATACCACCTCCATGATATTTATGTCTAAAATTATTATAATTGTTTGTTTCTAAATTTTGTCTACTTGCTTACCTTGCCTATCTTCCACCAGTAGATTATAGTGTCCGTGACCTAAGACTTTGCTATGTGTCAGGCAATAGACTTACATATCCTCACACAGGGATACACTGCCATATCCCTAGCTACCAGGATATTGCCTGGCACATCATAGAATCTCAGTAAATAGTTGTGTCATGTAAGAAGGCATGAGTCCATGACCAGAAAATAACTTTTCAAGTCAGGTATTTTGTAATGCAAATTAAGTGTGAGTCTTATGCGTTTTTGTGAAAGAAGGAGGGAAGGAAGGAATAAAAGAAAGATGGATTATATATGTAGAATGTATGCTCTTGAGGGGGTTGGGAGAAGAGGAAGGCAGAGGGTGAGGGATTGAGGTGGGGAGGGGCAAATAATTTCTCATTCTTAACTAATTTTTTAAACAACTGATTGCTGTTTGCAGATGTGTTGGCCTAAAACGATCATAATCATTGTTAGCTTATAATACATAAATAGGTCACTTAAATAGGTCTCTTCTAATAGAAGAGAAGGCCATTATACAGATTCATAAAAATTGATAAAGATTTGAAAACTACTCATGGGGTCAGTCATCTCCCATTAAAAGTTTATATGCCAAGAAAAACAAGCCTTTTCCTCCTAAATTATTACTGTGAAAATTTTCAAACCTACAGAACAGTGGGAAGAATAGTACATTAAACATACATATATTCTCTACCTCAATTCACTGTTAATATTGGGCCATATTTGCCATTTCTCTATGTCTCTGAGTCTGCCTGTGTATTATATATATCATTTTATTTTATTGTATTGTATTTTATTTTTGAGATGAAGTTTCATTCTTGTCGCCCAGGCTGGAGTGTAGTGGCACGTTCTCAGCTCACTGCAACCTCTGCCTCCCCAGTTCAAGCGATTCTCCCGTCTCAGCCTCCCGAATAGCTGGAAATACAGGCATGTGCCACCATGCCCAGCTAATTTTGTATTTTTAGTAAAGATGGGGTTTCTTCATGTTGCCCAGGTTGGTCTTGAACTCCTGACCTCAGATGATCCACCTGCCTTGGCCTCCCAAAGTGCTGGGATTACAGGCATGAGTCACTGCTCCTGGCATATAGATACCATTTTAAATGAGACATGTAAATAAATTACAGACACCATCACACTTCATCCCTCAATACTTTGGCATGGGTCTCCTATGCATGACGGCATTTTCCTGTGAAATAATAATACCATTATCATACCTAAGAAAATTAACATTAATTCAACATTGTTACCTAATTACGTGCAGTCCATAGTAAAAAAATTCCCCAATTTTTCCAATGGTGTCTCTTATAACTCTTTTTGTTTTGATCCAGTGTTTAATCAAAGTTTATACTTTGCATTTGATGGTTAAGGCTTTTAAGACTTTTCCAATCTAGGGTGATGGTTCTCAAGGGTGGGCCCCAGACCAGCAGTATCACATCACTGGGGTCTCTGGGAGTCAATCCAGCTATCTTTGTTGAAAGAGGCCCTCCAGGTGATTCTGGCGAAACTGAAGAACGATTGATCTACAGCATACTTCCCACCTTTCCTGCTTTTCATGACATTTCATTTTTATCAAAAGCCCAGGTCAATTTCATTTTAGAATGTCCCACATTCTGAATTTTTCTGAACATTCCCTCATGGTTTGATACAAGTTTAACATTTTGGCAGGCATAGGTGATATTGGGCATATTTACTACATCATGTTATGAGGCACATGATATTTAATGATCTCTTTGTCCTTTCTTAGTGATACTAAGATTGAGCATTTGGCTAACGTGGTTACCACCAGATGGATCCCCTCTAAAGGCTATGTTCCTCTTTATAATTAATAAGTGACCTAAAGACTGTGTGAATATTTTCTTCCCCAATAAAGTTTCACCCAATAGTTGTAACAGCCATTGATAATACTTGCCTGAATTATTATGTTGGCGTATGGTAATTTTTCTAATTTTGTCACTCCTTCTATGTTAATTAGCTGTCATTCTTTAAATAAGAGTTTTTGTTCTTCCCTTGCATTTATTTGTATTTATATTTGTTTAAATATTATGATGGACTCATACTTATTAACAAATTCAATGTATCAAATAATTACTATCATCATTCATTCCGATGTTCAAATGATGCCAAATTTGGCCACAAAAGAGCTTCTTCAAACTTCCTTCTGTGCTCTTTCCCTGCTTTCTGACACAGCAAGATGTTCTAGGCTCACTGTGTACATTTCCTGCCCCACAACATGAATCAGCCATTTCTCCCAGTAGCCCTTGTTATTTTGGAAACCAGTATGTGGATGCTAGATGTCCTGCACACGTGCGTGACACTGGAGCACATGCGTGCACGCACAGTCATATGTGTATATTTTAATCGTAATTTCTTACAGATCCCTCAATTCAAACTTACAGAGCTGTTGTCCCTTCTTCTTATCCTTATCCTTTCTTTCTTCTGCTACCTTGCTTTCTAGGGCTGCCATAACAAAGTATGATAAACTGAGTAGCTTAAAACAACACAAAATTATCTTACTGCTCCATAGGTCAGAAGTCTGACCTCAGTCTTCATTGAGCTAAAATTCAGGTGTCAGTGGGGTTGCACTTCTTTCTGGAGGTCCAAGGGAACATTTTTTTTCTTGTCTTTTCCAGCTTCTGGAAGCCATACATATCCCTTGGCTCCTGGCCCCTTCCTCCATTTTCAGAGCCAGTGACATTGACCTCTCTGACCACTTTTCCATCATCACATCTCCCTCTCTGATGACAGTCTCAAAAGCTTCTTTTGTGATTAGATTGAGCCCACCAAGGTAGTCCAGGATAATATCCCCATCTGCAAAGCCTCTCTTTCCGTGTCAGGAAACATATTCACAGGTTCCAGGGATTCGAGTGTGGACATCTGGAGTTATTCTGCCTACCTACTTCATCTTCCCTTATTCTTAGTTTTATTTCTCTTCTCTCTGAAAATCTTGACTTTTAACAACCTCAGTATATTTATACATTTTCTCTGTTCTACAATATACACAAAATAATTTGAGAAGGATAATAGCAATAACACTAGCAATGATAAGCCTGCTAAGTTAAAGCTCCAGATTTCTTTGTAGTTTTCTGTTACTCAGAATATATTCAGGCATGTAGTTGAAGTACTGTGTTACAAAATTACTTTAATTAATTTCTTTGTATAGTTGTACTACAGGTTTAATATACAATTAGGTTCATTTTTTTCTGTTTATATTCAGACTTAGAGTTCGTATTTTTCCATCCTTTTCAATTTATTTTATTTTTTCAGCATGTAAACTATACAACGATAAAAAGAGACATATTCAGAGAAGTCCCTGTCCCATCCGTATCCCCTTTACCCTATTACCCTATTTCTTTCTTTCTTTTTTTTTTTTTTTTTGAGACGGAGTCTCGCTCTGTCGCCCAGGCTTGAGTGCAGTGGCGCGATCTCGGCTCACTACAAGCTCCGCCTCCTGGGTTCACGCCATTCTCCTGCCTCAGCCGAGTAGCTGGGACTACAGGCGCCCGCCATCTCGCCCGGCTAGTTTTTTTTTGTATTTTTAGTAGAGAGGGGGTTTCACCGTGTAGACCAGGATGGTCTCGATCTCCTGACCTCGTGATCCACCCGTCTCGACCTCCCAAAGTGCTGGGATTACAGGCTTGAGCCACCGCGCCCGGCCCCCCTTTACCCTATTTCTACCCACCTGCTACACATTGTCATTCTTACTCTCTGGTTTATCCTTCCCACATTCTTTTTGGAAAACATAAATGGATATGTGTATATGGTTATTTTAACCTTGTTTTTACTTCTTTCTTACCAAAAAGTACCTGCGTTTATTCATTTTTTTTTTTTTTTTGCTTATTGCATTTTTACTTAACAAGATATCTTGCATATATATATGTGTATTTATATACAGTTATACATATATGTATATATCTATATACATGCATATACAGTATATCCTGGGAATCACTGTATGTTAGGTAGTCATGGAAATCTTGAAAGGAGTAATTATTAAATTCTTAAGTACATCTTCTGTATTGTTTAACTTGTTACAACTCTGTATAATATTTGTGACTTAGCACAACTATAAAAAGGCATGCATTGAGAGAAAATGTCTTGTATGCCTTCTGCCCACCTCTTCCCTCCCTGAGGCAGAGCTAATTTTTTTTTCCTATGTTTGCATAACATTTTGTATATTAAAGTATTATGGCAACTTTTATTACAGTTATTTTTATTTGACAAACCATCTCCCTTTCTGGCCTGCTACTTTCTCAAATGTACAAAGAATCTCTCTCTCTCCTTTTCTTTCTTTTCAGAAGTGGGAGTGAGTAGCAGTGATTATGCCTGGCATATGGTGTTTCTCCATTTACCTATTTTGCCTGAAATTCCATTAGAGATTTAGTCAGTCTATTTTTATAAAAGTGTCTATTTTAAAAAAGATATAACATCCTAACATGTATTAACATATCAGAGACTAGCCACTTCTTAGAAAAGGTATGAAAGGTCAGATGAGAGAAAAGGACAGTGGTGTTTGGATTCTGTCTTTGATAGAAACCCCAAGGAAGGCAAGAGGGAGTACAAGCTTTGTAGATACTCTAGGAAGAAGAGAGGATGAATCAAGGAAAGGGAAAGAGGAGACAGAAAGAAAAAGGGCTATATCATGATGTCCACGATGTGAGCTACTCACAGCACAGGAAATCTACCTAGATGATAATAGGGGTGATGTTCATTAGGAAAGAAATAACCCCAAGGAGTTTTTTTTCTACATGTTAAGAAGCTGAGGCCCAGAGAGATGGAACAGGTTTCCCAGAGCAATAGCACTAGGAACTGGAACAGCAGACTTTTGAGTCCACCACACTCACCCTGAGTTGAGGTGATCTTTCTTGTGATCCCTAGAGGGAACCTTTGAAATCAAGCAGGCACCCCCACTTGCCTGGGGGTGGGCAGAGGGCCTGAGCAATCCCTCCTTTTAGAGCGCTTTGTAGCTGGGCCACTCATCTCAAGTTTGAAATATACCATCTCCATCTTTCCTGACCTCCTTCAGTCAAGTCAGCTATATTTGTGGAGGTGCATTGTTCAGTCTCAGAGCATTGTTTAAATTTAAAATCAATAGAGAAAAGTGAGCCGGCGAGAGGCACAGACTGATTAAGTGCTGTCTGTATGAAGAGGTTTATCCTCTGCCACATTTCCGTTGAAAGCCTGAGAAACATGAAGAGGATGGAGCAAAGTGAAAACAGATTAAAAATTATGTCAGGTACCAAAATGCAGTAAAGCAACTGCATCTTTGACAGGTAATTAAGAATTGGGTGACTTTGAGTTCTGATTTGGCGTAATGATGTCAACATGTTCACACACACACGCATTCCTTGTATACACATAACACACACAAGATATACACACAAAGTAGACACACAACATGTACTGTGTGTATTGTATAACACAACTTACATAAAGACACACAGAAGACACATACAACAATACACTCACACCCACATGCCCACATTCACAAAACACCCACATGCACACAAAACATGGAACACACATTAGTGTCTGCACACATGTGAAATTGAACTTGAGCAACACAATAAAGATGTAACTTTTCCATCTCCCAATTCATTCTACATTTTTATTTTGATAAAAGATAGCAATAGAGGGGGGAAATCTCTTCATCAGAAAATACAGTGAAAAAAATTCCCAAGACATTGTCATGTATTACTGGTTATTTTTGGTGGTTAAGAGAATTATTTGAAAACAAAGAAGCCTTTCACAAAGCCTCTAAAATACAAAAGATTTAATAACATTTACATCTGTGTATCAGCCATGTCTGTAATGCGAGTCATGAATAACACATAAACCAGAGCACGGAAAGAACAGAAGTGCTCACACATCATTTAAAATCCAACCCACCCCATCGTCGGTGGAATCAAATACACAGCAGGGGCAGTTCCAGTTGCTACACACACAATAGAGTCATTGGAAATGAAAACATATTAATTATGTTCCTTAAGGTTAGGAAAGAAATAGCAGGATTCACTAAACCTTTCTAACTTCTCTGTTGAAGATTTGTACCAAAGAGTACATCCTGGGTTGCCTCTTTATTTTTCCTAAGAAACTGCAGAATGAGCCTGTGTTTTTGTCCTGTTTTACTGTTTATTTGAGTCTGCACTTGGGGCTCAGACTTGCCTCATTGTTGTGCTGAAAATGGAAGAAAGTTGGCTTGGAAAGATGGATCTTTGTTACGACAGAGTAACTTGCAAAAAAAATTACTTGTTTTAAATGCTTGACAATACCTGCACAAGTCCCAGTGGTATATGTGGAAATTCATGCTGCGATGAATTGAGTCGTGTAGTATCCAGACCTAGAGCCCATGGAGCAACATGTTTGACCATGAAGGAAATCATTCCTTAATCTGATTTGGATAATTGTCTGTGGCCCAAATTTGGAATTGTATGTTCCTAGGTCCATTCCTTTGATTCCTGTGTATATCCAGGGATCTCCTAGGCTGGTGAGAGATTGTCAGACTCTGCTAGGAGGCAACCTCTGGTGCCCAATAGAGAAGGGTGAGGCCAGGAATGGTGGCTCACACCTGTAATCCAAGCATTTTGGGAGGCCGAGTTGGGTGGGTTACTTGAGGTTAGGAGGTCAGGTCTAGCCTGGCCAACATGCCGAAACCTCATGTCTACTAAAAATACCAAAATTAGCCAGGCATGGGGGTGCATGCCTGTGATCCCAGCTACTTGGGAGGCCGAGGCAGGAGAATCACTTGAACCCAGGAAGTGGAGGCTGCAGTGAGCCCAGATTGCCCCACTGCTCCAGCCAGGGCGACAGAGTGAGACTCCATCTTAAAAAAGAGAAGGATAAGTTCAGGGGAAATTGAACTGATGATTTTTGTGTGAATTCATATTTATTCTTTAAGTCAGTATTGTGTTTTGTTTCCAGGGATAAGAAGATGTTCACATAATGCTAATGTTAGATTAGCACATTCTGTTTGCAGGCTTTTGTTTTGGCATTTATTTCTCCTTCTTCTTCTGTTCACTGTTTCCCCTTCTACCGCTAGGCCTCCTTCTGATGGTGTCAGAACATCACATGCCAGTCCAGAGTAGTTTAAAATGAGCTCTGTAAATGTCATGGAACCCCTGCCTCTGCCTCCCCTATGTGTCTCATTTCAGTGTGAAATTCTAAGCACTTCCCTGTCCTTACTGCTGCAAAAGGTTAATAGTCGTCTTTTTTTTTATGTACTGTAAATGCTCAATTCCTAAGGATAGTGTTTCAGGGGCAAGTTGAGTGTAATTGCTAAATAATATAGTCATTCTCTTTTTAAATGAGTAGCACTTGCATGGTTCCAGATGCTCCTGCATGCATTTGTGTGCATGTATACATGCATGCTTGTACATGTGTGCACGTGTGTGTGTGTGTGTGTGTGTGTGTAGGCAGGCATGGGTGAGGCCTCCCCTTGGAGGAAGTCACAGTCATCCCATAGGAGTTTGCACATTTACACCTTTGGGTTTTAAATGTTGTGCCGCATCCTGGGCTTTTAGGTGCTGCAGATTATGTATAATAGATGACCTGCATTTACAGAGATGTGTGCTATACAGATGTAAATGTTATTATAGCTTTTATATTTTATGTTCTTGTTGAAAGATCATTTTGTCTTTGAATAATATGGCCGTTCAATTTTTTTTGGAGGGGAGGGGGTTATCTTTAAAAGAGAATATGAAATGGATATTGCACATCATATATTTCTTAAAAGTAATTTGGAATTTTAGGGTCTGGGATTGGGGCTGACTGATACACTGCCGTGATGAGATATAACCCCTGGAAAATAACAGCACCAGCACATGCCTGCATCTGTCTAACCTCATAATTCACTTTCACATTGGATTATGGATGTCTGCGTTCAGTGAGTCTATCTTCCCTTTAGGTATTATTTCAGCCCTTTGAGATAATAAGGAAAGTTTAATTGCGTTGTTAATTGATTTTTTGCACAACATTATTACCTTGATTGATTGCAGAGTTGATGAAAATGTTAGACACAGGCAGCGTGGAGTATCAGCCAGGCAAGGAGTGGGAGCCTTGTGGAGAATAGATAACCTTGATGTTAAGAGCTATATCCTTCAGATATGTCTTCCCTTGACATATTGATGGCCCTTGAAAAGGGAAAAGCTGATTGTATGCAGAATGCAATCATTAAACCCACTTCAGCTCACTGTTGATTAATTTGTTTTTTCCTGAAGGATCTGGTTATAGGGAAGGCCTCACTTGTACCAACTACAGCCATTTTCCAGGTTCCAGACTGTGCTTAACCCTCTAGGTGAAGGAAAGTGAGGAGGGTGGCTTGACTGAGACGGGAAGATTATCTTAGGGTGCACAGGGTGTGTGCTTAAGACTCACAAGGTGTCTCCATGCTCAGGAACACTCTATGTCCTTCACCATGCTGATTTTCCTGAAATTATTGATTCTTTAAAATGCCAATAGCAAGGAACCATTCACTAAGACCTGGTGTAGGATGAAACTGTCATTTGGGGATTGTCAGGAAGGTGTTCACCAGTCCAGTGGTATCAGAAGAGACATGGCACTCAGGAGCTTTTATTATACATTAGGTAAAACCCTGCATGAGATTGCCCCCATGATTGGAGAATTTAGTTGTTATTGGGGTGTGCTCATGTGTGTGTGTGTGTGTGTGTGTGTGTGTGTGTGTGTAGAGGGTGATGATAAAAAGGGATTTCTGCAGACAGTTTCTTATATTTTCAATTACTCCTCTCCCTGGCCTTATATGACACTTTCTTAGAAAAGTTTATTGAAAGCCATCATCATTTTTTTCTGAGTCCAGGGCCATCTTCATGGTAGCAAAAATCAGATTGATTGATCAGTTTGTTTACTGATTGATTGATAGGACTTCTGTCCTGTTTCCCTCCCCTCAACTCACATCACTTCATTCGCTACTGCCCAACCCTGCACAGAGACTCAGTGGCCTGACTTTATGGGCAAAGAAGTTGCCCCTCTGGAAGAATGCAAGCTCTTACACATGCAGTACTCCTGGATAGCCTCATCTTCTAGGGAGAACGGATTGCTTCCCCTGCCACCCCCTCGCCAGCTTCCATGCTTATTACTCATGGAACATTCTGGCTTATTTTGCCCTCTTCTTTCCTTTGTGGCTGTACCCAATATTCATTCAAACAAAATTTCAATTGTATAGCATTGCTGGAGGCCCACCAATAGTTACATCACCTTCCTGGAGTCCTGAGCCCCTGGGGAGAGGTCATGTGGACTTCTCCCTGCACCACAGAGCACCCTGTAGATGGAATTCTCTGTGTGATGCTAAGCACAGTTTCTCCTCAGGCTGCCCCACCCCCTGCATTATGAGTCTTTCTTCTCCTTAACTCACCACTGGTGCTCAGGGAGTCTAATATCCATAGAGTCTTGGCCCTCAATTACAGTAATGGCTTATAATGAGATTTTGGCCAAGTAGCAGGTAGCAGGTTATTACTTCCTGCTCAGCGTGGGCAATGTCTACGCTGTTAATTTGTGTTGCCGAATGTAGCTTAGAGCTGGGCATCAAACTGTCGGCGCCAGATGTATTCTATTAGGTGCGAGGCTCACATCGGCCCATAGGCAGTTTTTTTTTCCCCCAATATGGAAGCATGTTAACTTACCACAGGGTGAATCCTGACAAATTCAAGCCAGCCAAATAAAAGGGGTAATATCCCAAGTCATCCAAGTAGTACATTCTAGGGACAGATAACACCTGGTACCACCCACTGTCAGCAGTGCCTCTCTGACTGGGGCATTCTATTGATAGGCAAAAAACACACCCATCTTAATATTGCTGGAGAGACTCTGGTGCCTTCATTAAGTTGTAATGAGCCTGACCCTAATGAAAGCCCTTATAACATGCTCTTCTACTATTTTCCTTGTCTTTATCTTGGGCAGAAAAAAAAATGTACAGAGGTTCATATAACTCTTATAACCTGCTTTCTACTATGAATTCTTCCTTAACCTACAGTTTCTTGCACTAACATATACATACACATATACATGCACACACACACACACACACACAGTTTTTTCTCAAAGCAGGTTAGAGGGTGGGGAGTTGAAGATTGGGAAATTATGAACATATTTTACCATTTGGCACTGGGATGAGCTAGTGTCCAAGAATTATGCTGTGCTTTCTGCAACAACAGACTCATTTTTTGTAAAGAAATTTCTTTCGGTTAGATTATATATCATCAGATTCCCTTTGTTTTCTTTTCAGAGAAAGCAATTTAGGGTGTGCTGGAATTAGGAAAGATGATGGTAGTATCAGTACAGGAAGAGTTTGTTTGGGTTCTAATGAAGGGTAGGTGGAGGCTGGACCAATGGGCCCAAGTAAGGAAGGCCTTTTCCCCAATCCTTGCAGGGTTTGAATTATGACAAACCCAGTTGTTACAGGGTCTGCTTAATTTTATTTGAAAGGATTTTTTTTTTTTTTTTTTTTTTTTTTTGGAGCTTAAAGAATTAGGAAAACAAGAAAGCAACTTGTCTTTATTTTCAATGACTCTCAAGAAATTTCAGCCTGCAGAACCGGACAGACCTGTGGATGTTCCCTGCTTTTGATGTAAGCTCTCTAATAGGAACAGATCTGAAGCCCAAAAGCAAATTTCTGCTTGAGAGCAAAGCCAAAATTCCCATTCAGACTCTGCAGGAGGACCCCCACTGCTCAGATTTCTTCATACAAGATTCTGTCAGTTTTGGGGGAGTCTAAAGACTTTATGTGAAATTTTTCCTGCAAGTTATTTTTTGGTTATAGTTCATAAATGATGGTTCAGATCTATTCTACTTATCCAAAGAAACTGTTTTCTTCTTTTTTCCTGTTAATGTAATTGCACATCACTAAAATTTGAATGTTTATGGTTTTTGTTTTAGATAAAGAGCTGGAACAACCTTTTATTATTATTATTATTTAGGTACATTAGTTTTCAGACTGCTATTGGGGATAAAATAAAACCTCCATTTACCAAAACTCAAGACATTAGACCCCTCAGTTAACCAGATGTTTTAAATCTCTGGTTTTAGGTAGTCTTGATTTTACAAGAATAAAAACTAATGTCATGAGTTTTACTTGTTAAAAAGACATAAGGGCCCCTCTTTAGGTTGTCCTAAAACAGTGTTTCTTAAAGATGGTCCCTCAGGATTGGCATCACCTGGGAACTCGCAAAAATGCATACTCTTGGCCCCGACTCAGATCCACGGAATCAGAAACTCCGGGGAATGGGGCTCGGCAAACTGTGTTTTCACAGGCCTTCTCAGTGATTCTGACGCATGGGCAAGTCGTGGAACCACTGTCCCAGGGCTAACCCATACATTTCTACCTATAACTGTCCAGGGATGTATAATAAATGCTGGGGTTCAGAATAAGTATGCTGAGATCTCTTCATCTATTCCACAATTTTAAAAAAACGTACTGCATACCTACTATACCATAGCTTTACGATGCATGGGTGAAAAGCTGTCGTTTTCGATTTTTTGGAGCTCATATAAGCAGGAGATCCTAAGATCTTGAGAAATGTTCAATCTGCAGCCTTCCCACCCCAGCTAAACTCCTAACTGTACTATCCTCACTAAAGGCACTCAAAGAAATACTCAGTTGTGGTCACTATGATTACCTAGTAAGACAGTGAAATTGACTTTGGTTTTAGTGTCTTATGCGTGAAAATTCAAAAAGGTTTCTAGCTAACCATGAGTTAATGAGATAATTTAATTAACAAGGACCCAACATTCCCCTAGTGGCTAGTCACGTGACTGTTATATTAGGAAAGTTAAGAAGATGCGTGAGGGCCATTTTATACTTGCCTCACTGATCACTTGAGAGTCCTCTCGGCTGAAATGGAGAGTAACACCTGGACCCAGCTCTGGTTTCCCCTGCTTTGAAGGCCAGTAACTCCACTTTGTGTTTACTCCTTCCCTGATTGAATCTACTCATGTATTTTTATCCTATAAAATTCTAATTTAAAATGCCATTCCCTAGAATGTTATACCTTTATTGCTGTTTTTGTTTGTTTGTTTGTTTTAATAATGATACGTTTGAAATCTCTAGAAGCCCATAAATACCTCTTTCTCCTAAAGGGAGGTGATCATTCATTGTTCCAGGCATGAAAATAGTTACTTGACCCATGTACCAGAGACCAATGATGGGGATCAGATGAGGATCAAACAGCAGCTGGAATTATTGTCATATTTTTATTTGAGTAGCTTCTGCCTCTCTTTTTTGATGACACTGGGACCAGGTATCCTAAGAGGGAAGGCAATGGCTGGGTGGATTTGCAGGAAGGGGGAGCATTAAAAGAAGATAACTTTGTGTGTATTGATCCATTTTTCATGTTTATTTATTTTTATGGTTTTTACTTTTTTGACTGTCAAATGATGGCAGCTCCATACCATCGGATGGCATATCTTTTTGAACTTTCATGGTAAAAATGACTTTTCCCCTAAGAAATGCAGGAAATCTTTATTATTTTGAATGCTTATTTACATTTGTGGAGGTGATGTGCAAAAATCCCCAATCTCTGAGCCTGGAAGATTAACTAGAACAATTGATGGTAAAGAAAATCAGTCCCTGAAATTGAGGCAAGAAGAACCCCAAAATGGGGGACAAGGAGTGTCTGATAGCCCTATTCCTGAAAGCCTTCAGCGCAGATTGACCAAACATGACATATTGATCATTCAGAAACCTATAATTGGTGACCAAAAGCACAGTGTAGCTCTAATGACTCTCCCTGAATAGTTGCCGCCATTTATTTATTTATTTTTTTAAAGCAAGCGGCTGCTTTCCTAAATTCATGCTGCCCTCTAGTGGTGATGCTCCCGACTTCAGCTGGAAGGTGGAAAGGATGAATGTAGAGATAAATGGCGGGAATCGAGGAGGTGGTGACGGGGTGGCTTTTTCCTTTCTTTCTTTTTTCTTTCCTGTCTGAAAGATGTGTGAGTTCCTCACTCAAACATTGAAAAAGAAACGTGAGGCCAGAGTACTTGACCACTGTCCATTTTGACTGACAGCCTGGTTGATGTGACATCCATCACGGAGCCGCACTGAAGGGCACTTCACAAATCTGAACGGTTTCGCATCCCATCTCGGCGTGCACTTTGGAATGAGTGTACAGCCCATCTCAAATCCATTAAGCCCTACTTAGAATACAGACATAGGAGAGAGGGGAAACACACTCACACCAAACTAGTCTTGCAGTTCAAGTTTCTCTCTAAGAAAAAGCACGTAGGAATGAGCCTACTAAGTAAGGATGTGGGTGATCTTTGATGTTCTCTGGAGACCCCTGGTTCCTGTGAACAGGACTGAACAAATAAATAATGAATTTGAAAAATAAGCGGAAAAGCAAAATTTATATTCCTGTCGCCAAGGCAGTGTCTTATAATTCAGGGATATTTCTGGGCTAGATAGAGTTGTATGGGTGCCTGGTCTGGTTCTGTCGCCTTCCAAAAGCCAGTTGGAACCTTATTTTTCTACTCTGTAAAATGAAGGAATTTACCTGAAATGAGGTTCTTTAAATTCTTTCTCAGCCTGAGAATCCTCCAATACAGTTAAATAAGTATTTATAAAGAAAAGTTTACCGTTCTGTATCCAAGCTTACTAGGCAGTACAGCAAATCACAGAGAATCCTTATAGGACAGTGTAAACAATTCATTGTTTAGGCTTCATCTTTGCTTGGACCAAAAAAAAAAAAAAAGAAAGAAAGAAAAAAGAACCTGATGCTAAAAAACAAAATTTGGACTGCTGAGATTTAGCAGTTCATTTGGGGGGTGGGGAGGAGAAGAGTTGTTGGAGAAAGGAAATATTTACCATGGAGTTTGACCTCTCATATTTATAATATGTTTCTGTTTGATTGACATACAATGTGTATAGAGGTAGGAGCCAAAAAAGGGAGCTCCCAATAAAGGGGCTAGTGAGCCCGCCCTCCAATCTGAGAATCTTCCCTCAGTTTGTACTCACTCGTTACTACCCCCAGTCCAAAAAAATAGGAAATTAAAAGGCATTGACATCTAAGCGAAAGTACATTGTCTGTTTCCTTTCCAGGATTCACATAATGGAAATATTCGCTGCCAGATAATTTGTAATCTGTTAGTCTAATATTTCTTTCATGTGGAGAGGACTGAATGGCCCACCCAGTCTGGATAGAGCCACGGCGCCTGTAACCTGAGTGTGGGGTCCAGGACCCAAGATGGGACAGTGGAGAATGTCACCAAGGATCTGCTCAAAGATGCAGTTATTTCTCAGACTTGGGCCAGCTTTTCCATTTTCCACTGACAGATTATATGACAGACTATATGAAGAACTTGTCCTGCATTTTTTTCTCCTCTCTTTCCTTCCTCACCTTCCCTTTTTCTTCTAAGATGACAAGCCTTGTTTCAGCTGCCCTGGGAGCCCAGGGTGTGTTTTCTAGAGGCTCTGGTTTGTCACACGACAATAAGCCTGCCCACTCTGTGACTGCCTGTGTAGCCCCCCTGGTCTGGGAGGCTAGCCCCACAGCCTCACCTGCTGAACCCCTTCACGACAAATTTTGCAAATATCCCTTCCCTGCTGACCGACTTCCTTCTCCTGTTTTTCCTTCCCTACAAACACGTGAGTGAGACTTGACAAGGCCCAGTATTTGTCTGAGCAGGCTGTGTAATCTGTCCTTTCCCACTGGAAAGCCATACTGGATGGGTCTGAGCATTGGAGTCAAATACCGTCTTGTCAAAAGGATAGGTTGCCTGGCCTTTTTGTTAGCTTTCTTTCCAGGTATGGTGCATCCTAACCCTTGAATTGTTGCTCCACACTCTAATATTTTGTCTGGCATTTGGTAGAAGACAACATATCAGAACCCCACAGTTTGGACCCTATCATGCACTCGGTATTCACCTTTCTCCTTCATACTCTTTGTGCTAAGAAATGAATAAAAACTAATGTTTACTCTACTTTATGATAACAGTGCTGGCAGAAATAATCAACCTGGGAAAAAAAATGACAGCAACTAATCCTGCACATAATATAATTTATGATGAATGAAAAATGGATCAAAGATTTATATCTTCTTGATATATTGAAAACCACACAAATACATGGGGAGGAATTAGCCTTGATAGAAATAATGAAAACAAAATAAAATTGAAATGAGCTAAAACTACACACAATAAAATTTGTTGACTAAAGTTTAACAGCAGACTCAAGTCTTCTTGTCACAATTTAGATCTGCAATATTTTATGCAAGGAAATGGGACTTTGTAAAAATAAATGACTCTAAAAGAGATTTAGAAGATGTAATCAGCACAATTTAATATTTGGCCAAAGCTGATTGAGGAATTTAACCTTACTGTAAAAATTACATGATAAAGGATTGATCCCATTGAAGATAAATTCAATAAAATAGAAATGAAAATGTTAAAAATAGAAATGTTTTTTGTACTTAAAAATTGATCAAGGAATTAAATTGGCTAAATGGAGTTTGCTGTGAATAATTAATGCTTTCTCAAAGGAAAATTATCAGGCTAGTTTACATGTTTGTATTTATAAACCTGAAGTCAAAGCATCCCTGGAGTCAAAGGTGGAGAATTCAAATGTCTACCAACACAAGACATCAGGGTCAGTGTAGTAGGGTAGGAATACCCCTTGTGGGGTTGTTTTTGTACAATGAAGGTGAAGCAGGAAGCATGGTTTGAAGTGGTCACTGCAGTATTTAGCAAAGAACAGTGTGCAGTACCCCCCCCCCAACCTATGGTGCAAGAGCCCTAACAGAGGTTTGGGGGTTGGCATGCACTGTTGTAATGCAGTACCTCATTCCCACCCAAGATGCAGATGATAAACCGAGACACTTGCCTGAAGTCATGCTCAGCTAGGTTGGGAAGCAAGTCTCACACTTTTTTTTTTTGCTTTCTCTGCCCTCCCCTGGGTAAGGTGGAGAGCCTTTCTTCATTTCATCTCTGACCTGAGGCATCTCAGATATGCTGCAGATGAAGGGAAAATATACTGGGTGGAGAGAAAGGTCTTTGTCCTCCTTCCTCAAAAACTGCTCCCACACAATCCCTTCCCCTAATACCTTTTAAAGTCTCTCTTCTTTATTTTGTCTTAGTATTTAAGTAGCTTACACTGAAGTAGGATGTTGTGCTAGGAGCCTGTCATTTCGCAGGCTCCGCTAAATCCTGTGTGATAGCCACAGCAGAGCTGATAGCACATCACATGGGCTGACCTCAGGGTATTGCTCCAGCTACTTCTCAAGATCATAAAACATGGGTGTTTATTCCTTTCCAGTTCCCCGGGTATTCATGGCCGCACTTAACAAAGACTGAGGAATGTGCTTTCTGGGGAATGTCCCTTCCCAGTGTGTGATGTTTACAGCTCTTTAGGCCAGATGATAATGTTCACTGTACTTCTCTCTTTTCAACTAGATGTTGTGATTGCTTTGTTTTTGTGGGAGAAAGTGTTTGGGGTAAAAACAACACCAGGATTTAGGAACTGAGGCCATTGCCTCCTGTTACTCTTTCTTGTTCAATGAGGCAAATATTTAATCTGTATATATTTTCAGAGTGTTTCAAATGTCTGAAGTCTTGCCAGAGGTTAAAAGATAAGTGTCCAGCAATTGATATTCCTTACTCTGTAGATTCTGTGTAAATTTTATGTACATGATTATTTTAATGGTATTCATTTATTCAACAAATATTTATTGAACATCTCCTCTGTACCAAGTGCAGATGCTCTCCAACTTACAAAGGGTCAACCTATAATTATTTAATTTTACAAAGTCGTACACATTTGATAGAAGTTGTAACCCCATTGTAAGTCGAAGGGCTTACAACTTCAGATAGTTTCAAGTAATGATGAATTTTTGCTTTACAATAATTTCAACTTACAATAGGTTTATTGGGACGTAGCTCCATGGTAAATAAGATGCTTCTGTATGGTTTTAGGTACCGGGTGTTAGAAACTGGGGAGGAGGGAGAATATTGTAGGGGATGACACATTTATGGACATGTATAGAGTCCCATGGAAACATTGTTCTAGAGCCTTCTTCAGTAGACCAGGATGCTCCTGATCACCTTTTCCTCTCTGTCACTGGGCCCATCCACCTCTTCACATCATTGTTATCACCTTTTGCAGGGGTCATGAGGTATCTAGTTCCTTCCTTTCTCATATAGATTACAGAACAGGAGTTCTATGGGGGAACCGTTCATCCCCTGTCTCCATCCTAGTGCTAATTATAACCTCCTCGTATCACAATGGAATTGAGATATATTTGTGATTCCATAGCTACATTTATAAATTCATGTGAAATAGCATTTAAAATAACGATCCCTAAAGTGATGACTACCAAAACTAACAACAGTGATAATTATTCTGTTTTACAAATATAAATGTATTGGTTCAACCTACACTCTAGTATCAAATACATTTTTGTAATTTACATGCAGATTCTTTTTTTTCACCACTAAAATATTAATAACAGACCACTTGCTTTGATGGCTAGGCTTTAGTTCTGTTGAATACGGAGTTATGAGTCTTGGGCTTATGCCAAAGCCAGTGGGACACAGCCTAGTTAGCGGTCAGCACTTCTAGCTGTGAGTATGAAATACAGGTTGCAGGAAAGTTAATGAAAAACCTTTCCTCGGGGATTTGGGGGTCCTCCGGAGGCCCCCTTCTATCCAGGTTATGCTGTGGGGATACAGGCTGGATGAGTTTCAAGGGCTGACTTAGTCTAAATCAATTTTTTTATTTACTAACCTGTTGAATTTGTCTCCTGCATCAGGCAGTGTTGGACCTGGTGTTCTCATCTTCATGAGGAAAACATTGGAAAATGCCAAATCACCTATTTCAGAGCTAAAATGAACCTCTGAGATTATCTGGCCCCTTGCCCTTGTTTTACAAATGGGGAAACCAGCCCAGTGAGAGAAAGGGACATGTACATGGTCACGTGACTGTTAGGGCAGGGCTGGATCTAAATGCAGGTCTTTCCCCACTTCGCCTTACTAAATAGACTATTGAACTGCAACTGGTATTGTGAGGCCATCGAGGAATCAGGGAGTCCAGGATGCTGGATGAAATGAAAGGATGTACAAGAATTCCCTTCCGTGGACTGGACTCTCAGGGCCTCCCCCAGCAAAATCTCTGGTACTGACCCTGCAGTCCCAGCCTTGCATCCAAGAAAGGAGGCTGATTCCCACCCACTCAGGCAGCCCCAAGGTTATGACTTCATCTGCATAATTAGGACATCCATTCCAGAGGGGGAAAACATGGAAAAGATAAAGGGCCTCTTTAAAACAGATTCTTCCTGATAAATTTTTTTCATAATTATAGCTTTAACAGCTTATGATGATGGGAAAGCTGGCTACTTAAGAAAAATTAGGAGTCTCATTTGGCAAGAAAAGAATCCCCCGGGGGACAGTGCCCTGTCATTTTTCAGGGTCTCTCGAAAAGAAACCCCACACAGACAGCTGCACGTCAGCCTGACACAGGGCAAGCCTGTTTTACTTAATATGGCCAAAGCCAGATCTTTTAATTAAAAACACTGCATATGCCATTAAATGCGTTGTTCCCCCTCCAGTCCCAAGACGTTGTAGTTTGAGGAGATACAAACAAATGAATACGTTGCAGATGTTCAGAGAAACCATTGCCTACTTGAGTCACAAACCAGCGAGTTCCCAAATTCCAGCCTCGGAGTGCCTCCCCATCAAAATGTTCTTTGCAAGCAAACTGTTCCCTCCGTAATTTTCACAGTTTATGGCAGTTGCCATGGCGGGAGAAGAAGGGCCGTGGGGCAGACGAGGGAGAGAGAAACACAATGCCACCTCACTTAATTTACCAACAGAGCCTCATATTTTACAAATAAGCTTCTTGATAAATAAAGGCCTGTGGCCACACATGGGACTGTGCTGTTCTGTGCATGTTTGCTTTTCCTGGCTAATTTTATTTATTTATTTTTGAACACAAAAGTCACATATTGGGGGTAATCACATCCCGACTCTGAGCTCCGGGAGGAGACGCACAGAGGCAATGCTCGCTTAATCTCAGCCACTGGAGATAGTTTGGGTTTGACAATTTCAGCCGATTCTTACCATCACTAGCCAGAGCACCTTTCTCCCCAGGCGAGTTCCGGCAGCTGGATCTCATTTTCAACTGCCAGGCCATCCCCACGCCTTCCTGGAGCAGCCCACAGACTGAGTGCCGTCCTTTCCGGGAGTTTATTCAAGGTGACAGCTCCTCACACAATGGCCTTCTGATCACCTCAAGTAGCCGAGATATCAGTGAGGTCGGGCGTGCTCCTCCTGCAAATTCCAAATTTAGATTGACTGAGGTTATCCTTAGGCCCCTTGTCCCCACCGCTCCAGCAGAACAGAACTGCCAGGACCTTCGCGGCCGCAGTGAGTTTTGTAATGATGTCTGGGGAGAGATGTTCTGCAGGGGCAGGCAGAGAAGACCCCAAGTGATGGGGAGTGATGTCAGCTTTCGTTAGAGCGGCAGACAGCGTTAGAATATCCTTGGCGTAATATGGTGCTGGTATCTCTGTCAGCATCTCTGTTTTCTGTCACCGCACACAATCCTCGGCCTGTCTACAACCCTGACGGTGTCTTTTCAGATCAGGCTGTTTCCAGCACAGAGACTAGCTCCGCTCTTCACCACACAGCCCCTTTGTTTGAAGTCTGCCCTTTTGTCATTAATGCACTTGATGTCTATTTAAATCTGACAGTGAATGTGGTATCTGTTTTCCTGTCAAGAGATCATTGACAGTATTAATACCTCATGTCCTTGCCTCATTTTCCAAGCGCTGACACCTAGCCGCAGTCTCCTGCATTCATCAAACAGCCTTCTCTCACCAGGATGTCTATAAACATTCTTACTTCCAGGCCCAAAGAAAAAGAGTAGGCCTTAAAAAGGGCTTTTATCAATGCCAGCCAGAAAGAAGGCTCAGGAATGTGGCACAGAACACATCACAGCCCACGTTCCAGGAGCATCCAGCCTGTTTCTAGGGCGGCACTTGCCGTCCAAGTTGCATCTAGGTGAGCTCTGGAGTTGAAGTTTACCCTGGAGAAAGGGAAGAAAAAAAGCAGTTGAATCCTTGAATGTACTGGAGAGTTTACTGGAGATAGGGCACTCATGGTGGGTGGTGTGTGTGTGTGTGTGTGTGTGTGTGTGTGGCGTGTGTGTGTGTCTGCCTTTCATCCTTTTGCTTAAGAGAAAGATTGTGTTCTTTATGACATCCAACAGACCTATCCGTTCCTTTTTATTAAAATTCATGTTATCCTAGTGCTGTAGAAAGAAATTAGCATCCTTTGGCCCCATCCTTCCACATTCTGCAGGGTTTATTTGAATCAATTATGTTTAAGGAAGCCCTCTGTGGATACCTGGCAGAACCGAGGTACTCCCACCCAGGCCTGTAGTGGATGCCAATCCTGGAGCAGAGCCTGACCAGAAAACCCCACAGACCCACAGGATCCTGGCATGGGTGACAATATTAATACGATGCTAGTGGCTGCATAATTCAGCACAATAAAGGAAACAGCTCAATGCCAACAACTAAAAGAATAATTTAGGTCCCGAGAAGGGTCTCAGTGAGGTTCCATCCAAGCTCAGTTTCCAGGCACCAGACCAATATTGAAAACCAGAAATTGGGGATTGGGGGCCAAGGAGAAAGCATGACCAAGGAGGAAGAATGATGCACAGTAAACTTGCTCATGGGAACATGGCAGGAAATAAAACTAATGAGAGTGAGCCCAAGGCCAGCTTTGAGGCCATGGAACAATGTCACCCTCTCTCCATTGCCAACGCTGAGAGACTCTTTGACCCCAGCAATTCCTAGCTTTCTTCCAAGCCATCCAAACTAGGGAGCATCTGCTTTGTCCTTAAAAGTTTCTAAAAGTCATTTTGATCCTTATGTAAGAATAAGGTTTGAAGTTTTGTGGTGGAGAAACATCTCTTTTACAGTTGCAAAAATATTTACTACTTAGAACTTCTGATGTGAAAAACCTGGTTAATTTCAAGTGCTAATTTATCACAAATTAAAAAAAAATAATGGGCTTGTTGGTTTCACACTATTACACTGATGGAAATAAAAATAATCATGTCCCTAGGTAGCTATTTTCACAGGCAGATTTGTGGCTCTTGAATGAATGTCTTATGGACATTTCCTTTCTTTGTTTTTTTCAAGTTGTGTACAGTTAGTTCAGAGACTCAAGTCCAATTACATCTAAGACAACTCTGTCTAACTGAATTTAAAATAGATTTTTCTAAAAATAGAAGAAAATAAAAATGCAGGTGGTGAAAATAAAACAGATTTTTCCTTGATAATCCTACAGAGCTTTCATAATAACTATGGAGGTGATTTCTTATGGGTATTTAGAATAAATAATGAGTTGTCTAAAAAAGTTCCACCCTACCGTAGGGGCATTTTTCATTGTTAAGTCTGCTACAATCTCCTTGAATGAGAGGCGAGCCTTATGTGGAGCCACAGAGTTACTTAAAGTAAAACTGAAAATGGAAATCAAATGCTTTCTGACCGGAGAAAGAGAGTTCAGGATGCCTGTAAGAAGCCATTTAATGTTGGAGGCTCTTGTTCCTGTCCATGGGGAGTTTTTTGGTTTTTTTGTTTGTTTATTTTTATTTTGAGGGCATCTCGCTCTGTCACCCAGGCTGGAGTGCAGTCGTTCAATCTTGGCTCACTGCAAGCTCCGCCTCCCAGGTTCACACCGTTCTGCTGCCTCAGCCTCCCAAGTAGCTGGGACTACAGGCACCCGCCACCACACCTGGCTAATTTTTTTTTTTGTATTTTTAGTAGAGAAGGGGTTTCATCGTGTTAACCATGGGGTCTCGATCTCCTGACCTTGTGATCCACCTGCCTCGGCCTCCCAAAGTGCGGAGATTACAGGCGTGAGCCACCGCGCCCGGCCATCCATGTGGTATTTTGTCAACACCGCCTCTCTTCCTTAATCACCCCATATGTGCTCAATGCCTGGTGCCTGCCAGGATTTGGAATATTCGCTCTAGAAGTTAATAATATTGCTTCATGATAAAGGGTATCAAAATAGTCACATTCTGGGAAGATTGTTCTGTCTTTTGCTTGGGCTGGGTTCATCTTTAAACTCTTAATTTTCCATTCTTAGAAACTCTACTAAGGGAAACTGGAGTGAGGAGAGGCTATATTCTGGGGAGTAATTGGCCAAATTAGGTACAAATACCTAACATGTGGAAGAGAAGTCATGCAGAAAGCGATATTCCTAGGAACCTGTATTTGTAGTGACATTTTATTTCAATGTCAACTCTGAGGTCAACAGAACCTCCTTGTCTGTGAGGACAAAAAGATAGAGTTCTTCCTTTCTGGGGCTTCATCCGCTTTCTGCTGCCCGTTGAATCTGTGATTGTCTTCCATGTCTGTTTTTCAGCACCTGTGGTTTCCCTGCTATGCTAATTGTGCCACCTGTAATGATGTGTGTCTTTTTATTCGCAGGCGTCCTGGGGAAGTGTCGCTACATTTACTACGGGAAAAACTCGGAGGGCAACAGGTTTATCCGAGATGACCAGCTCTGAAACCAAGTTCTGTATACCTTCACCCATTTCATGAAAATAAAATCAAAAGGGAAATCAAAAATAAAGACAACGCTAAAGAAAAAACAATAGCCCACGTTGCCTCTCTTTGGGAAAAGCTATGACTTCAGCTTTTGGTACCTTCTGCTGACTTTGCCAGGCCTGTCAAGATGATCCTTCTGCCTTAGACTGAGTGGTCACATAGAGATTGACATGATTGCCCTTAAGCAGGTCTCATCCACCAGGGTGACAGACAGCAGTGGCGAAGCAACAGAGCTGACAGCATGAGCACCATGATAGATTGTCTGGTCCTGCCACTGCTCACAGGGGAGCAGAGGTCGCACCTGGGGCCTCCCTGGGCATGCTCAGTGGCTGCAGTCAAGTGAGAAAGACTGTCTTCAGCTCACCTATTGAGTTGAAATCCCTCTGATACTCATCGTGCTGCGGGCTTATTTTTAGTGAAAAAGTCACAGTTTAGGGGAAGGCCACCCTCCCTCACTCCCTTTAAATCTTCACCTCCTGTATTCTGCATATACATAGCTCCCATCTCTTCCCCTCCACATTCCTTTAGCATCATTTTTATGACAGGTGATGCATTTCGGTTTGCAGTTTTTCGAAGAACAAGGTATAACTTCCCAGCCAGGTCATACATTTATGGCTGGCTTCATGTTGCTACAATCCCTTTATTGGAGTAAATAGCTTTCCCTAAATCCCTGACTACAAAAGCATGGACTTTTATCTTGTTTCATTCAACTCTAAATCTACTTCTTGCCCTGAATATGATGCAGTGTAAGGCAGTAAGACATCTTTCTCAGCACGAGGGTTTGGTTGCACCAGGGACTCTTATTCATTAATTTATTTTTAACCGTACACACTTCCAGTGATGCCTGGGGCCATACTTGTGTGTGGGGCTGGCTTGCTCCTTTGGGTGCTATTTAAAGGTAGTGAGGTGAAGAAAAATAGAGTGATGGGTCAGGAGGTTAAGAAACAAAATTAAGACTGTCAAAAACACCCACCAGACCAAAGAGTTTTTATAGAAGGCACAAACCTTTTGGATTTCGCATTTGTCACGACTTCTCAGAAATCAAATCCATAGGTTGTGAGACAGTGCTTCCTGTATGCTTGGCTGTGCCCTAGCACTAATGTCACAAGGAACATAAGTGTAATCATTGCTAGTTGGGTGACTCTAAGTTTATCTAACTTGCTGGTGCACCAGTCAGATCACTCTAGAAGATATTCAAAAGGCAGATTGTTCTTGACACAATAGTGTTTATTTTTCTGCTTCTTCTATTTCGACCACGTGTTCGTTGTCCTCCCAGTATTAGGTCAGTTGGATGACAGCAAAACCTGAAAGAGAATCCCTCCAAGTTATAGATACTGGGGACCAGGAGCTGCTATTGTAAAACTGTGGGGACTCAGAATCCCTAAGCTGCCCAAGGAGAACCTACTTTCTCAGCTCTAGCCCGTTTACATAGCCTCTGGCCCACTGAGTCAACACAGGCCTTGAATGATATGTATTGAGGCTGGCAGGGGTCCCTGTTAGAGATTACACAACCTTTGTTAATCAGTTCTTTAGACAAGTTAACATTAAAATCCTCAAAACCATGAATAATTGGAGAATGTTGAATGTTTGCCTTTATCTCTCAAATCCATTAGTAACTGGAGTTGAGTACCTTTTCTCTGTTTGATCTACAAAACAGCACTGGAAAAATGCTTTGCATTATCTGCATTTGGTCCCACCCTCGGTTGTTGTTTAGAAGCATCAACACATGCTTTCTCCCTGGCATAACATGGGCAGCCAGAGTTCTGTGCAAGGGCAGCTAGACGAGTCCGATGTCATATCCAATCTAGCCGCACATATATCCTTGTCTTTATAAAAGGCTTTAACCCTGCCTCAAACAATAAAAAAGCACTTGTGAACTGACCACAGAATTTTTCCATCTTTATTTTTCTTACTTGTTTACTTTTTTTAATGTCAGAACCATTTGTATCATGCGCAGGAATGTCTCCCTCAATGTGAGCTTTGGAGGCAAAACATATTTTTGGAATGAGTTATTGACCACATTGTTTTCCTCTCTTTGGGTTGTTTATTTTCTTCCAGAATGGTGTAATAACTTTAATTAAGATTAGCTTTAATTATAAATTACCTAAAGGTCATCACTAAGGTATATTCATCTTATTGATAGAGTTGTAGTGAGCTTTGTTTCTCTTAGGGAGGGATAATGATAATGAAGTGCTGGGTTGCTCACAGTTCCACTGTGTGTTAACCAGATTTCACTGGGCTAGAGCTAGATTTTGGTCTGAATTGGCAGAGGTAGAAGCCATGTTGCATGTTTATCTTAAATATGTAGGAATTTCCCAAGCCTTATTTTTCAAAGTCGAGAAGTAGAAAGTAATAAATTCCATCAGGGCCCAGACATGTTTTGTACCTCCTTTACCCTTTGGTCTTTCTTCCTTTTATCCTGTTCCACTGAGCTTGTTCTTTGGGGATTGTGGTGCCTGACATCCCTGTCTTCCCTCCCCTAGGACGCTGACCTGAGTGGAGAGACCTCGGCAATACAAGGCTGTCCTGCAGCTCTCTGTTGTCTCAGCAATGTCAGGACGACTGTCTCTTTCCTAAGTAACATAATTTTAAAGAACAATTTGTTCCTTAGGGAATAATGTCTTGGATTGGGGGGAATCCTATTAAAGTACAACTATTGCAATCATTTGCTTTTACTTTTACCAGCCTCGCTCATAAACCCTCCATCTGTTTGTTGCTTTAAATAGAAGCACATTATAAGAGATTATCACTTGATCAGGCTGCATGTCTGAGTGTTGTGTGTTTTCACATACTCATGTATACTAAGGAATAAAAGAAAGCAAACCACAGATTCTGGATGAAAGGATTTTTTCATTTGTGTGTGTGTGTGTGTGCATGAGTGTGTTTCCAGCAGAGATGTATCTTCCACATTTTCAAGGGAAAAGTGTCTTTCTTGCTGTTTTCAAGAAATAACCTGGCTGTCTTTCTTTTCTTTGTTAACATGCAGACCAAAAACAATCCACAGGGCCCTTTTCATCAAAACAATAATGGTGTTTAGTACTTGCTACTGGCAAAGGCAGCCTAAATCAGGTCTGTGTGGCTGCAACACAGGTAGTGCCCAGCATGGACACAACAATACCCATTGAGACTCTTCTCTGGTGTCCATCGTTGTAGCTGATCCAGTGTGACCTTTGACCATCTGCTTCTTCCAGTTCTGTTTCCAGGAAGAAACCCTCTCTGAAGAAGGGTGCTACCACTACTCAATTCTCTGTAACTTGTTCAAATACCATGAGGAAACTGTTGTGAGTAAGACCTGGAAAGGAAAATGAGACCAGAGAAGCACAAAGAATGTTGATTACCTGTTTATATGACAACTGGACCATCGGCTTGTGATACAGTGTTGTGTGTTACTTCTAATGCATCAGCAACCACTCAAATGATCTGAAGAACATTGAAAGGTACAACCACTGTTCAAAATATTGTCTTCCTACAAGTTTACCTGAAATTTCCCAGCATTGGCAGTTCCCATCCTTTGGGTAATTATAATGCTAAGTGTTAATTTGTCACTTTGTGGTTGGGATAGGTCATAAATTGTGTTATTTGTGCATATTATCATATAAACACATGCTAATTCTTCTAGAGTATCTTGGAATGTGGCCCAGAGAACAAATAACCTGGGACAAGGGAGTTTTGCTAAGAAACAGTAGGGGAAATTATAAGTATGGAATATGTTTGGTGGAGAGTTGCTACAGTAGGAATGATATAAATGGCAATAAATGGGATTATGCCAAGAGACAGAATGCAGCAGAATTAAAATGTGGCATCTTCATGGATAGGAGTACATTGAGAAGGAAAGGGAAAAGATAGTTTTCTGCCAGTTAAAAGGTTTGCTGATATTCAGCACTACAGTGATGTTTAGGGATATTTTATCCTCAAAATGTAATCATCTTTCATATAAATGAGTGTCCACCCATTTAATGTTTTACAAGTTTTTCTGCCCAACACAATGAAACAGTGTGGAAAAGATGGCTCATGGAGCACTGTGGGAACAAATGATCACATGCGTGGCAGCTGCATATGGGCAGAGATGACTGTGGCTGGTACCTAATATTCTACAAACTCAGCATCCTAAGGCAAGTGCCTCAGCTCTGGACTAGCTAAAAACTACAAGGTAAACTTATGATCTGGGCAGTCATATGAAAGAGAAAATAGTTTTATGGTCATGGGGAGTCTTCATATATTCATCAAGTTCAGAGGTAGATGGACACCTTGACAAGATAACACAAAAAAACAAATATATTTAAAGAAAAAGACGAGTGCCTGTATATGGTGCAAAAGATGCTGGCAATAGGATTTAACTGTTATTGGCATGCAGACAGCGAATAAGGACTTAGCTCATCGAAACTGTGAATAACATCTTAGTTCAAGTGGATTACATGGATTAATATGCAGAATATCCTAGAAATAATGTTTATGTTTTGTCACATCAATTTACTTTAAATCAACTTTTCCTTCTTCGTATTGTAATAGTTCTCTCAATGTTATAAATAGGAATGAATTTTAAAACCTCTGGGATAATTTCCTTTAGACATGAACTTTCCAATTTAGGTGTTTGTGATGAGAGGGAAAAAGTCCTGACAGTGGGCTTAATCACAATATTTAGACTCTTCTAGTTACAGAGTATCAAAATAGGTAAGAATTAATGTATATTATGTATTCACAAAAGCTCAATTTCATAAATCATAGTCTAAATCATAATAATTAAGTGCTACTATAAAAGAAATTTCCCTTGAAGCAAGATACAAATAAAATTTAACACCCAGGTAGAGTATGGTGTTTTAATTTTTATGTTATTACTGTTTAAAGTAATCTTTCATGAAACAATGTACTCTGACTTCTACCCCACATTCAGTTTTTCAGGTTGTGCTTATGATAGAAACAGCTTTTGGGGGCAAAATATAGCTTAATTAGAACAATAACAATGACAGCTACAAAGTCTTCTAAAATTTTTAACTAATTACTTGGGTTATTAGAGAGAGAGAGAGAGAATGTGTATGAAAGAGTTTAGGATCTAACTAGAGAATTCCTATTACTGACATAAATTCTCTAAGTTTTGCATGGACTCCAAAATAGGTCAGCAATTATCCTGTTACCATGTTACATAGAAAAATGCATCTATTTCATAGCCTATTAATTAATGTCTACTTTATGTCCTCCTTTCATATGAATTGGTGATCTACATTTTATGATGTCAATCATAAAGTGCTGAAGCCCTGGTGCAACAGTGTCATGATGTTTTTGTTTTTCCCTTTCTTGGCCTTTTAAACACAGGATCATTGTTCAAAGAGTAACTTAGAACAATTTTGTTTTAATTAAGAGAGATCGTTGATGCTCAAAGAGAAATAGGTTACATGAGTTATCTCTAAAAGTTACTATATAAAACCAGGTTTCATTTATAGACTATCCATATTCCCCTATATTTTTACATTCATACACAATAGCCATATTTCCTTATTTGCATATAAAGGCTGTCTTCTCCTGAATAATTCCTTTTTCTACAGGACTATAGTGTAACGTTCACATTCTGTAGCCACATTGGCTACAAATGCCTCCAGTTAGAACACTTACCTCCCCTCCTGTTTTAAAAAACTTTATTTGGTGTGCTCACTCAGAATGATCCATTTTCAAAGGATCACAGCAGAGTATAAAAATATTTGGACTTAATGGTCAACACATTCCTGAAAGATCTAGAATAAATGATGATAATGAAAGTTACTATCACTAGAAAAGGGTCATATTTTGTGGTGTAGCTATTTTGATAAGTTAGGTTTAACCATTGCTTGGAAAATTACATTTAGCTGAATAAATTAGCATCTCAACTCTAATTTATTAGATACATCTTGCAGATTTATTTTATAAATTTTTGCATATATAATATAGATATAGGGTACTGGCTTATCAAATATGAAAATGGAATTTACAACTCCATTTTGGCTAGTTTGGCCTATGGAGCACTTTAGTGGACAGTATTATGGGCTTCTTTCCTCTGGTTCATTCATGATACACAAATGCACATACTCATAAACACATAAATAATGGTTACTATAATTATTTTGCAATATCGTCATTAAAACAAGCACTAAAACTGTCATTTTACTAAAATGTGTTGGTCAAGAAACTACTAGTTGTAGAAGTACATGCTACTGGAAGCATCCATTTACTTCATGCAGATCAGTAATATAAATATGTGAAATACTCTTAAGAATACAAATTGGCTATAAATATTTAAAAACTCTAATATTTTCCATTATTTCTGATCTGCTCCCACCACACTGTTGGGTCACTTCTTTAGAAATATTTTCCAAGTAATTCTTGGTTTACATGGTGTACATGGTCCCCTTAGGTTTTGAAGCTTTTTAAAAAACGTTGCTAATTTGTATCTGTAAGGATGCATATCCATGCACTCACTTCACAAATATTCATTGGGTACCCTTAGTATGCTAGAAAGTTACAAATACAAGGGGATAATAAGAGGATGCCCTGCTTTTTGACAAATTTCTGTCTGGAGTAGACTAATATATATACAAAAATTATTACATGCTGAGATAGGTATTAAGTTAGAAATTGCACTAAAGAACTACATGAATTAAGGCACCGGAAATGATGGTGGGAAGTTAATTCCAAATGTAGCCATAATCCAACCATATCTGCAGTTACCATCTTGACCCAAGACACCAACATTTCTTAACCTGGATTATTGATTACATCCACCTCCCTACTAAATCTCCTGATTCTACTCTTACCTTTGTACAGCCTATTCTTTATGGGAAAGTCAGTGTGATCCCCTAAAAATGCTCAGTGACATTCTGTGGTTCTACTACCCATTTCCCATCAGTGGTTTCCCATCTCACTTGGAGTAAAAGTTAGAGTCCTTTCAAGACCCTATGTGGTCCTACATAATCGGTTTTAGAGAAATCAGGAAATCAGTGACCCAATAGCTGTGAGAGTGAAACAGAAATAAATGCCCACACCACCCGTCACTGCTCTCCACTCCAGTCACACTAGACTACAAGGAGCAGCACACTGTGGCTCGGGGACTTTGCCCTTGCTGTTCCCTCTGACTGTAATGCTCTTCCCCTAGACAACCCCATGAAGTGCCACTTCAGTTCATTCAGGTTTTTGCTCAAATGCAACCTCACTAGAGAGGCCTTCTTGGACCACCCACCTACTCATCACACTCTACTTATCTTGCTTTATTTTCCTCTGTTGCACTTACCACTGCTTCACATATTAGATATTTATTTGCTTTTTCATTGATTATTCAAACAAAGGGGTGCCTTAAGGGTGCCTTGGCCTATAGCAGGCCCTCAATAAATAATCGTTTTATGAATGAATGAAAAAATGATTCTGCCGGGCGCGGTGGCTCAAGCCTGTAATCCCAGCACTTTGGGAGGCCGAGACCGGCGGATCACGAGGTCAGGAGATCGAGACCATCCTGGCTAACACGGTGAAACCCCGTCTCTACTAAAAAATACAAAAAACTAGCCGGGCGAGGTGGCGGGCGCCTGTAGTCCCAGCTACTCGGGAGGCTGAGGCAGGAGAATGGCCTAAACCCGGGAGGCGGAGCTTGCAGTGAGCTGAGATCTGGCCACTGCACTCCAGCCTGGGGGACAGAGCGAGACTCTGTCTCAAAAAAAAAAAAAAAAAAAGAATGGTTCTAACATGCAGAGGTCTATTAGGCTTTGTTTACAAACATATTGTTGCATATTGAGCAGGATGAGTCTCTTTTATCAGATGAGTTTTCATTGGAAAGTTTTCCACTCCTTTCTTTAACCTAAATCAGGCAAATAAATACTTCATTCCATTTCAGAACAATATACAATGAGGAAACATGAGACAATGAAAATGGGTTAAGTTTGAAACAGGAAAGAAAATGAATGTCAAGAAGCAGAATGACTAGATGATATGCAGCATGACATTGGATGGATTTGAGATGCAGTGTAAGCTTTACAGGGGTGCTTTTCCAATTATTTCCCATGCAACCAGCAGGCTATGTGGAATTGGTTGTGGATACTATAAGTAATACAGATCAGAGATTATATTTGTAGAAGCAGAAGCTCTTTTCACTCAATTAAAAATTAATCAAATGTGTAAACTCTTTATTATAACTCTTATACATCTCTTATACATCATTTTACTGATAAAATATACACAAAGCAAAATTTAAGGAGAAATCTAAAGGAAGCATAATATTATTTAAAAAATAAACTTCTTAAGCATTATTAAATTATGGTTTTATCTCAAGATATGAATAGAACTAACTCATTTTAAGTTGATAACTTAGCATCCAGACTTTCTCAAAACTTCCGATTGGTGATTGTAAAATAATGAAGTTTTTCTTTCCTGCTCTGTGGGAATAGAATTTATTAGTCTAACTAAGTAATGATAATTGTATGCAAATGCTATTATAAACTCATTACAGGCGTTAACTAATTTATCCCACAGTTTCATGAAATCAGTGCTATTATTATCTCCATTTTAAAGATAAGAAAACTAAGGCCTTGAAACGCTCAGTACCATGGGCTAAGTACACACAGGAGTGGATGTGAAAGCCGGATCTTAGCTCAGGCTGTCTGGGCCCAGAGTTGATACTCTTTATCACTGCAATATCTCTATGACAGGCATCCCTTATTTGTAAAGCTGCACATTTTTCTGATGATGGAGATAGTGCTCAAAATATTTTTGAAGCTTCTTTGGTGGAACAACTCTTTAAAACTCAAAGTTATTCATAAAATGAGGATTCGTGTTAACAAAAGGGAAAAAATGGCGTTATATAACTCTACAACCCAATCATTCCCTGAAATCAGTTCTCCCCCCAAAAAAACCAAAAATAAAATAAACAAAAACAGCATACTTTGTATAAATCCAAGCTACCCCCAAAGAAAAATATTTTCTGACGTTTAAGACTTTTAAAGATTTTCTATGAACACATAGTGTGATGAAAGAATCAATATCTTGGAAATCCCACATCTTGATCCTTTCTGCTATTTGGTCAATGGGCAATTGTTAGTGATGTTGAAAATTTGGAAAAACTCCATCTTAGTGGATGGTCCAGCAGAGCCGATAGAGCAGGGCTCTCTTTCTGCTCTGCTTCTCCCTGACTTCACTCATCTCTCTGGTCTTTAAATTCTGTGCTGTTTAAGGAGGATAGGAAGCCTGTCCAAAAGCATATGAAGCTAACACCATGGAGGATAATCACCAATGTCTCTCCAAACTTGGTGTTTAGTAACTTTGTGAGATATAATGCATATGAAAGTGCTTTGCAAAACAAAGTGCTACCCAAGCATAAATGATTATATGGTAGAATGCAAACTCTGAAGGTATTTTTGAAAAGGAAGTTTCGGAAATATTTTAGGTGATCGGATTCCTTCTTGGAATTAGGGCATAGTCTTTCAAGATGACTACTTTGAAGCTGACCAAACCACAACATTTTGCATCATTCCTGAAGGGAAGATTCTAAAATTAGTCACTATTTTATAGCTAAGTCTTATATACTCAGTTATATGTGCTTTAGTGGTGTTTAGACTTTATGCATGGTATTTTTCATATGCCATGTTTTCATTTGGTGATAGTCATTCATGACTTTTTCCCTACTTTATGTATTCCTCATAATTAGAAAGTATAAATTTAAAACTACTTCTGGCTTCTGTTTATTCACTAGGGTCAGACTAGGGTATAGTGAGTGAGGCAGTCACCTTGGAAGCAATTGTAAGAGGCTACAAATCTCACTAAGAATACTAATGTTTTAATAAAATATTTTTAAAACCCAAATTAATGCATATGATTAATGATGAACAAAATATCCAATGTTAAATAAAACCTTTTCCTTTTGCCCCAGGCTCCATCCACTACGAGTCAACATAGCACCATATTCACCTCTTCAATTCTATCCTTAAAAAACATCAAAGTCAGCAATCCCACCTTCTGTGTTCCACGTTGCATATGTTAGTTTCTACTTGTATGCTAAAAATATCAGCATATTTTCCTGGGAATCACTCAGAATTCTTCCTTTGCCTTCTTGCTCCCAGCTTGTTTTATGTGTTCTCATCTCACTGCAGGGTCAGAAAGACCCTATATTCCTTGTTCTATGTCTGACTTTAGTGCTATTTCCAAGTTTGGCTATTCATTCTCATTTGGTTTTAGTAGTTTTTCAGACATTGCTCTTGACCTGTTGGCCCTTGACATTTCTACCCAGACTTTTCTTTCCTAGATCTTTAGATGTCCCCATTTGCCTTGGGTAAGAAACTCTATGTCAAGCCACTGTAAGCCCAACCCTGACTGGGCCACACCCCTTGTGGAAGAATGGGGGAAATTTGAACATTACTTATTTGATGGATATTTAAAAATCCTTGGGCCTGTCAACACTCAACATTGGTTTAATTTACAGCTAAAAATCCTAAACTGTTTTGTAGCTAGCTTCTTTACAGAAGACTAAGTCTTCATCTTAACCATCTGTGATGGTTTCTTTTATCTTTGTATTTTTCCCATTTAGCTATTAAACCAATTTTCAGTGGTTTTTTACTTCTTCTGTTGGACATTGTTTTCTTCTGCGACACAGTTTGGCAGACAATTGACAGAGACTGATGCCTTCTATTCATCAATCCCTGCATATGAGAAAAATGAGCTCCGTATTTGTCTAGCAGTCTTTCTCCCCACCTTAGAAGGACTGGCAAGCAGTGTGTGTATATATGTTTTTTTTAATAGACTTTATTTTTTTAGAGCAGGTTTAGGTTACGGCAAAATTCAGCAGAAGATACAGAGACTCCCATATCCCTTCTTTTTATACAAGTGAATGCCTATGCAATGCCCACATCTTCCTTTTTTCCCTTAACACCCCCTAAAGAACAAAGATGAATAACATAATATTGCTGGAAGACATACTAAACCAAAAAGATATTATGATTATGAATGCATTTACATCTATCAATGTGGCTCAAATATGTATGAAACAACTGGTAGAACGGTGTGAAGAAAAAGAAAAATAAGCAATTTTAGTGGGAAGTTTGTAGACATTCATTATGCAGAGTTCCAAAATCTTAGTGAAATTTTAAGCTTTCATGACTCTAACTTCAAATGCTACAAAATTACAAAAATAACATTTGATCATATAATTATTTACATTGCTCTTCCACTTACTCTGTGGCTTTCAGAAAGTAAATTTTTAATGTTAATTTCTTGAGTGCCCTGGTTTCTGAATGACATTTTCTCAGAGGATGGGCCAGTGAAGGAAGACCCGTTGCTGTGCCTAGGTCACCTGGTCTGACTCTACTCAACTTTTCTGCATGGGGTCACGTTCAAACTTTTTGTCATGTGTTCACTGAAACTTCATTCTTTTTTTTTTTTTTTTTTTTGAGACGAACTCTCTCTCTGTCACCCAGGATGGAGTGCAGTGGTGCAATCTCAACTCACTGCAACCTCCACCTCCTGGGCTCAAGCAATTATTCTGCCTCAGCCCCTGAGTAGCTGGGATTACAGGTGAGCACCATGACACTCAGCTCATTTTTGTATTTTTAGTAGAGACGGGGGTTTCACCATGTTGGCCAGGCTGGTCTCGAACTCCTGACCTCAAGTGATCTGCCCACCTCAGTCCCCAAAGTGCTGGGATTACAGGCATGAGCCACTGTGCGTGGCCAAAACTTCATTCTTTGGAGGGTCTTGAGGCCAGGATTATACATGCAATTATTCTTATAATTGAGCAGCAGGTGAGGAAAGTTTTAATGAAGTTTGAAAATCAACTAGAGTGATGTGTAGCAGAAGGCCATGCTTATGTTGAATTTTAATAAGAAACATATCAATATTTTAAAATATAAGGAGTTAACTTTTCACATATATTTGATGTAAATAGCAGCACTTATACTTTGAAATGATTAAGGTTTAAAACTGCACCTAGACTCTTGGGGCTTCCTGAATAATCTGGAGACTAAATGTCGATTTTAATGTGTGAGCAAATATTTTCTGCATGACTGTGGTTTACCTTTTAAGGTTATTTATTGTCTTCTGGGGGATACTTACAATTTTGATGTGATCAAATTTTTAAATTTTTATGATACATGTATGAGGAAGGTGCAGGGACTGATGTCTTAGGAAATTCTTCAATATATTGAAATCATAAAGTTATTCTATATTTTCTTCTAAGAGCTGTGAAATTCTTTTCCTGCATACTTAGGTGTTTGATCCACCTGGAACTTACTTATGGTGTGATGTGGGAATAGAAGTAAACTTCTTGACTACATAATAGTCTGTTGTTCTACTAATCTTTTCTCTCCTTTTCAATGCAATTTCTGTCATTGTCAAGTTTATGTATATATGTGGAATTGTTTCTGGCCTCTCTGTTATATTCTATTTGCATAATTTTTTTCTTGTGCCAGTATTACCCTATTCTAATTGCTATAACTGTATAATTTTCTTCCTTCCTCTCCCCTCTCTTCTTCCCTTTCTGCTTCCTTCCTTCCATTTTTAGTTGGTACGTAGGTCTTCTTCTGATTGAATCGTAAGAATTCTTTCTATATTCTTAATATAAGTCTTTGTCAGATGTATGTATTGCAAATATTCCCTCCTGATTGGGGGCCTGCCTTTTTAATTTCTTAACAGAGTCTTTCAAAGAGCAGAGATTCTTCTCCCATTCCAGAAATTTCTCTTATTTTAAAAAAGTTCTAATTTTGAAATAATTTCAGGTTTACAAATATGTTGCCAAAAATAGTACAAAGTTTCTTTATACCTTTAATCCAACTTCCCAAAATATTAACATCTTAAACCTAATACAATTATCAAAATTAGAAAATTAATATTGAATAATATTCTTAATCTATAGAACTTACTCAAATATATTGACTGGACTACTAGTGCCTTTTTGCTAATCCTTGATCCAGCAGTTTATCAGAAGTTCACTAATTTTTCTTATCTTTTCTGAGAACCAGGTTTTTGTTTCACTCATTTTTTTCTCCATGTTTTTTACTATTTTATTAATTTCTATTCCTATTTTGTATTTCCTCCGTTTCATTTGCTTTGAGTAACTTTTCCTAGTTTGCTAGTAGGACTTTAAAAATTCCTTACTATTCTGTCTTCTAATATAAACATTTAAAGCAATAAATTTCTTTCTAAATATTGCTTTAGCTTTCTCTAACACATTTTGATATATAATAATTTCTATGTTATTCTGTTGAAAATATTTAATAATATCTTTTGTGATGTCTACTTTGATATATGGATTATTTAGAAATCCCTTGCTTAATTTCCAAACATTTGAGAGCTGTCCAGATTTGAGGGGGTGAGATGCAGTATTTATTTCCTATTAAATTAGTGTTTGCATGGTGAGAGAATGTACTCTGTATGATTTTGATCTTTCTAAATGTGTGAGTTTAGCTTACAATTTAGCTTGGTGAATGTTTAACGTGCCCTGGAAAAGCTTGTGTATACTGTCATTGTTGAGTATAATGTCCTATAAGTGTCAACTAACAAAAGTTGGTTTTTACTTTTGTTCAAATTTTTGTATATCCTTATTGACTTTATGTATACATTTTGATTAATTGCTAAGAGATGCGTGTCAAAATTTCGGACTATAATTCTGAATTTTTTTATTTTTTCATTTCGTCTGTAAGTTTCAGCTTTATATATTTTTAGGCTTTGTTGTTAGATGCCACTTATACCTTTAGTATTATTATATATATTGATGCATTTGTCATTATAAAATATGAAATGTCCTTCCATATTTCATGTAATTTCCCCATTCTGAAATCTACATGTTTATTAATATAACTCTTTTAGAGTTCATAGGATTTATTCTTTTCCACCCTTTTACCTTTAACCTATTTTCATATTTATTTTCTTAAATTTTTTTTATTAGAGTCAGAGTCTCGTCATGTTGCCCGGGCTGGTCTTAAATTCCTGGGCCCAAGCAATCTGCTCACCTTGGCCTCTCAAAGTGCTGGGATTACAAGTGTGAACCACTGCACCCAGCCCTATCTTCATATTTAAAATTATCTTCCTATTTATAGCATGTAGCTGCTTTTTCCTTTTAAAAATTCATCTGAACAATCTCTGCCTTCAAATGGAGGGTTTAGGCCATTTATGTGTAATAAAATTATTAACATTTGGGTATAATTCCACCATCTAGCTGTTTGTGTTCTACTCATCCTGTCTGGTTCCTGTTCTTATGTCTTATTTTTCTAGCTTCCTGTTGATTGATTTAGTTGTTTTAGTATTCCAGTTTACCTTTTTTGATACGTGTGGTTGCTCTAGGGTTTACAATATGCATCTTCAACATATCACATCAGTATCTTTAATTAAAATCCACGTCCCATGCATGGTGCTGCTGTACAACAAGGATGCTTCCATTTTCCCTAACACCCTCTATGCTATTACTGTTCTGTATTTCATTACTACATGCTTATAAAATGCATAATATATTTTTATTATTTTATTTAAACAGCCAAGTATCTGCTAACTAAATTTTTTAAAATAAGGAAAAAGGTTTACACACACACACACACACACACATATTTTTCTAGTTCCCATAGTTAACATTTCCAGTATTCATTTCTTTGTGTAAATCTGAGTTTTCATTTTGGAAGCATTGTTCTTTAGCATGAAAATTTTCCTTTAACCTTTTTTTGGGGTGGTTTTGCTTGCAATAAATTCTCTCAGCTTTGGCTTGCTGAGAAATGACCTTATTTCACCTTCACTTTTGAAGGACATTTTCATTGGAGATGGAGTTTAAGTTGACACTTTTTTCCTTTAAGCACATTAAATTTGTCGTTTCACTGTGTTCTGTCTTGCATCATTTCTGATCTGTGGTCATTCTAATCTCCTTTCACTGTTCAGAATGTGGCTATTCTTTTTCTGGCAATATTTAAGATTTTCTCTTTATCCCTGGTTTTCAGCAATTTGATTATTGTGTGCCATGGTGTGGTTTCTTTTTGTTTATTCTGTTTGGGGTTTGTTGAGTTTCTCAAATCTGTGGATTTATAGTTCTCATTAAATTTGGAAACTTTTAGCTATGTTTTTCATTTTTATAAATTAGAATTTTTTCTCAGATTTGCCTTTTAAAAAAATTTCTTTCAACTTGATTTATTACCATTTAATTTTCCTGTTTATTGTGCCTGATGAATCTCATTATGTTGCTGTTACAGGTGCAATTTCCCCTCCCTCTTGTCCTCTTCCTCTTCTTTTTGAGAGTTGTTTTCCAAGACAGTATTTGATGCTCTCTGCTATCGAGATATCTCTATTGGGCACCTTAAAATGTGCTTTTCCTAAGACCCTGTAGGTATTACCAATACTAGACCAGCTATTATATTCATTTTCTCCTTATAAGTTCTTCCCTAGGAGTGGCGTACAAATGTAAACTCCATATCTCCCACTGCATAGACTTGGGCTTCCAATGTCTTGTAGATGAATCTTTTATCATATGTTGCTCAGACTGGTTACTTGGATTCTAGGCCACATCCTACCAGGCACAGAGTATTGCTCAGGGGATCAGTTTCAGTTCATTGTGCTTAAGAGTGAGGATCCTAAAACTCCTCCCCTAGGCATTTATGATTATATCCATATCTGATTTCCCTGCAGGCCACTTGCCTTGTATTTTTGGATCCCACTGTGACTCTGGGTTTCCTTTTCATTTGTGAATGGTACAGATTTTCCTTTCTTACTTTCAAGCTCAAGTGTCTGTGTGTGAGTGTGTGTGTGTGTGTTTAAATATGTAAAATATTTGCAGTGATAGGAGTTTACTTCAAAAACTATACTAACTGAAATTCTAATATGAATTCTTCATTCTTAAATATGAATGGGAAAACCAAGAATCACTAAATATTTGAAGGATAAACTATGACATGAGATTATTTCTAAGGCAAAAAAAAAAAAAAAAGAAAAAATGTGATGCCAAAGGAAATAGAAATATTCAAAAATAGAGGGGCAACACCTTTATTAATATCCTCTGAGACATGTGAGCTAACATTGCATCCACAAAGTAACAGGATACAATGAAAAGGGAAGAGTCAGAGAATAAGAATGAGATCTTGATGAGCAAAATATTATGGATATAATGAAACATTCAGTATAAGAATTAGAGGTAACACAAAAAGGGGACAGACATGAAAATATGATAGAAAAGGTAAGTGACAGAAGACCAATGCAGGAGCTCTAATAGTCAATTGATAGAAGTTACACAAAGAAAGAAAATGAATGAAAGAAAATGTTCAAATAAATAATGGGACACAGTTTTGAAGAGCTGAAGGCCATCAAATATTCAACATGATAAATATAAATAAAAGGAAAAAATAATTGTGATTTTAGAACATTAAGGTAAATAACTGAAAGCTTTCTGAGAATGAAAAACCAATGAAGCAGATAAATATAGTACCTGTGTAGGACTGACCTGTTATTGTGATGCCAGATGATGGTGCAGAAATGCTTTCAAAGTTCTAATGAAAATGATTTCAACTTGAAATTCCATACTTTGGCAAAATATGAAATAAATGTGAGATAAAAGCAAATATATTTTCAGACATGAAAGAGTTAGAAATCTGTTCCCCAGAATGATCCATCTTTTCTCATGCTCAACAATAGAAAACAATTTTTACTGAGACACATCCCAGCTAGCTAAAATTTATATTTTTCTGCTTCCCTTGCAGCTATGAGTGGCTCCCTAACCATGTTCTTGCCAATTATTTGTAATGGATGTGTTGTGAGGGGGGCTTCATGGAAATATCTTTAAAAGGAAGGGGATATTCTACCATTATTATTCTTTCTAATTTCCTAAAATGTAGACATGGTAACTGGGGCTCTGACATTCATTTTGGTCCATAGTTTCCATGAGAATGAAAGCCATAGGCAAAGAATAATTTTTTAAAAAGGTGAAAAAACTATGTTCCGATGACAATATGAATCCACCATATCAGGTTTGTACTGCCTACCTTCAAATTTCTTTTTGGATAGAAAAATATATATATTATTTAAGTTACATTTATTTTTTATTATTCTTATAGGCAGCTGAACCTAATCCAAACTGACACAGAAAACTATTTGAAGATATTTATTAATTACTGAGTAATTTTATCTTATTTTTGCATTCACCTGGCCACATGACCATGGTCTGGGCATTAATCTGTAGTGGAAATATGGAGGCTTCCACTTCATACTTGTACAGAGGTTTCAAAGTACCAGTGGATTTAACCTAAGAGAGTTGTCGAAGGAAAAATCAGGAGGATTTCTGTGCAAAATCTTAGGGAAGATGATAAAAACATATTTCAAAAGTAAAATAAAAGCAACTAGAAACTCCAGTGAAAACATAAAGGCACTTAAAAATGCTATCACTTTGTTCTAAAATTAGCAATACTTACAAAATCAAACTCATTTAAGCAATAATAGGCATCCTTCAGTGGGGAAGCTTTCTTCCAAAAATGATCCGTGTTTGCTTCTCCTAGGAATTTTTATTGAAACTAAGATAATTACTTGAAAAATTTAATTTATTCAGGATTTATTTAAGTGTTGGCCTCTACATGAATTTACTTGATGTGTGGTGAGGTTTTTGTAGGCTCACTCTTATTCACCTTAGGAAAGTTTCTTATTATGCCTGTGATTGTCATATATATTCCAACAATTTTTTTATTTTATTTTAAATTCTGAGATACATGTGCAGCATGTGCAGGTTTGTTACAAAGTTAAACGTGTGCCATGTTGGTTTGCTGCACCTATCAACCCATCACCTGGGTATTAAGCCCCACATGCATTAGCTATTTATCCTGATGCTTTCCCTCACCCCACTGCTCCAACAAGCCCCAGTGTGTCATGTTCCCCTCCCTGTGTCAATGTACTCACATTGTTCAGCTCCCACTTACAAGTGAGAACATGTGGTGTTTGGTTTTCTATTTCTGTGTTAGTTTGCTGAGATTACTGGCTTCCAGCTCCATCTACATCCCTACAAAGAACATGCTCTCATTCCTTTTTATGGCGGCATAGTATTCCATGGTTTATGTGTACCACATTTTCTTTGTCTAGTCTATCGTTGCTGGGCATTTGAAGTGGATTCCATGTCTTTGCTATTGTGAATAGTGTTGCAGCAAACGTACCTGTGCATGTATCTTTATAACAGAATGATTTCTCTTCCTTTGAGTATAGTATATACCCAGTAATTAGGTTGTTGGGTCAAATATAGTATTTCTGGTTCTAAGTCTTTTAGTAATTATCACACTGTCTTTGACAATGGTTGAACTAATTTACATTCCGACCAACAGTGTAAACGCATTCATCTTTCTCCACAGCCTTGCCAGCATCTGTCCCTGTTTCTTGACTTTTTAGATAATCGCCATTCTGACTGGCATCACATGGTATCTCATTGTGGTTTTGATTTGCATTTCTCTAATGATCAGTGACGTTGAGTTTTTTATGTTTGTTGGCCACATAAATGTCTTCTTTTCAGAAATGTCTGTTCATGTCCTTTGCCCACTTTTTAATGGGGTTGTTTCATTGCACCAATTCTTCAGGAATACCAATTACAGCATCTTGCAAACCTCAATAATAATGCTAATGGTCCTTTATTTTACTTGTTTACCTAATTTTTGTCTTTCTCATTAGACTGTGACTCATTGATTGTATAAACAGTATTCTTTTACTTCTGTATTATCAGAACATAGTCCAGCATTAGGCATATCAAAGGTACTCATGTTTATTAAATGAATTAATGTGATGAAACTGCATACAATACATACAAGAACCTGTTCCCTTTTTGCTGTTTCTTCAAGGAAGAAGAAAAAAAAAAAAAACAGTGAAAGAAGTTGTGATTGAGGAGGAAAATACTGAACACACTGAATAGACTTAACCTTCTCCAAAGCACTTATGAGGTAGCATGCATACCCTCAGAGCATGTCTCATGATATTCCCGGCCTCTTTTCACAGATCACCTTGCAATCCCAGGTCACAAGGTGGGAGCTGCCAGCAGTCCTGGTATGAAACCACTGCACCAGCTTCCAGTCCTTCATTAAGTGAGGTGGCTTGCGATGGACTACCCTAGGGTAATTGTGCCAAGCTACAGCTGCCCTATCCCTGCCTTCCTGCCAAACAGACTCAGACTTCAAGTGAATAGTTTCACAAGCCTGCAAGGAATGGATATTTATAAAGACAAGTTATGTTGTGGTCATGTTCACATAGCATCACCGTCAGCTCAGCATCAAGGCAAACTAGAGTCATCTCTGTGAACAAGCAGCTTTACTGAATGAAGAGTTCTAGGAAGGGAAACACATGGGTAAATGAGGCTAGGGGAGTCTGACCCCCAACTTGTCCATATGGAAGCCCACACCTTTCTTCTTTTCACATGGGGCCTTTGCCAGAGGCATTTGACACGTGGTAGAAAGGTCATGTGATTTAAAAATTAAGAGACTTTGTTTCTAGTGCAGGCTCTGCTACTTATGGGTTTCGTGTCCTTGAACATGTGCATCCCTATTTCTGGGCCTTAGTTTTCTCATTTGGAAAATTTCAACTTCATAGATTTGTTTTGAGGGTTATAAAAAGATAATGAATGGAAGCATCTTTTATAAAAATTTTTTAAAATTGCTCATTTTTAAACAAGAAAATGCCTCAGGGCTGTTCAGTCTATTGTGTTCAGCCTTTATGTAAAGAATTGTTAAAGAGAAATGTTACAAATCAGGAAGAATTACTCGCATCAATAAACAGTATTAAAGAAAAACAACTTTGCTAATATTTAACATCTTTGTTTATTAATCCACTAGTCAAATATTATTAAGCATATTATCACCATCATCAAGAATATTTGAGAATCTACTATTCACTTGTTCAGTAAACATTTCTCAAGTGCTCAAGTGAAAGGCACTAGTTTAGCCCTCATGAGTGAATTCATAAATCAAAAGGAGCAGAGAATCCACACAAGGAATGAGGCTGGTATAATAAGTCAAGGCTGTTCTGGATAAGGTTCTTACTGGTAATTTCTGAAATCAGAGAATGTCAGACCTGGACACCTATGTGATACTTCAGCTTGTTCAACTCTTACCTAATACGTGAATTTTGTCTCTACTATACTCATAACTAAGAACTTACCATGTGGCAGGGAGGGGGATATTCTATTTCAATTAGACCTAATTGCTAAAAAATGCTCCCCTCTCTTCACCATTTGGTTCTCTTCCAGCTGCACACAGTAAGGTAGCTTTCTCTGCCATGGGACCACCCCTTGGATATTTAAAGATGGCCATCGTGCCTCCTCCTCCTGTGCCTCCTTTCTGTAGGAGATACAGCACTGTGCCTTGGATCACATGGTTCTGCCCCTCACCATGCCACTTTGTCTCTTTGGGCCTGCTCCAGTTTTTCCTGTGTCCTACTCAGAGTGTCATGTTCATCCTCATTTCAAAACTCTAGGAGTAGTTCCATGAAGGCAGAATAGGAAGGGAATCTAATTGCCCCTTTTTAGAGTTCTCACTGACATTCACATTTATAAACCTAGAGATTACTGCCAAACTCAAATTTTCTTTACATATGATATGTCTCCCTTTATTTATAACTACACTCCTAGAAATTGTACGTTTCTGAAGTTTGACTTTTGGAACTAAGTTCACAACTTCTCAATTATGTTTTCCCCAATTTTATTTTAAGATGGTGGCATAAGCTCCTACCTCCAACAGAAGAAGTCATTTCCATTGTAGTTCAATCCCTAATAGAATCATGGGGAGAATGATACAAGGGTCAATGCATAGTTTATAGCTCATGTATTACCTCTGAAAGCTTACCTGTGATTCACTTGTGATCATTCCCCACAATTCTATTTATGATATCAATGTTCTCCAACTTAAGGATTTACCAGCAAGAATCTCCTGTTAAGATTTTGAATAACTCTTCTCTCCAGGAGTCAAAAAACAATTAAAAACAGATATAGGAGCCAGATATTAACACAAATAAGTCATTTTATTTATTAACACAAAAATATCATCTTTGTTGTTGATAAGTGTGTGGTATGGCCCCAGTGGAACCTGTGCAGCCTGTTGCATGGTGGAGGTGCTCTGCACTTTTGAGCTTACCCCACCTTTTGGCAATTAGAACAAAATGTAAAATTAAAATCCTGCAGGCAGGCAGGTGGGCAGCAGATAGCCCAGAGGGCCAGAGTGGCACATACTAAGGCCAGAGTCCTAATATCTCACATCAGATACACTCCTCCCGTAGGTTGGGCATACACAAATAGTTGCTGAGTCCTGTTACTGTGTTAGCTGCAGGAGAAGGCTGGCTTGTGTGAGTGCAGGCGCCTCTTCCAAGTCAACCTGCAGGTCCTCGTTTACACACAGGCCCTGTGGCCATGCTCCTTTCTTCACGACCTTGTAAGTTTTTATCAGAGGGGCAGAGGACACAGACCTCAGCCTGAGAACTGCTCACATCCTTCCCCAGCACGTGCTTCCCTCTCCTTGAAATCTCACACTCTGGAAGGGCTACTTGATGTTGGACACTTGGATGTGGAGGCAGGTGCCTAGTCCACGGGTTTTTCCTGTCTGCAAAGCCCCAGTCCTCAAAGTTGTGCTGCCCTGCCCTGAGATGTGAACTAGAGGAGTGAGCTGGCAGGAGAAGATCAACATTGCTATTGGTATGCCCCTTGACTCCGCTACTTGGGTTATGGCGGGGTAGAAATACACATTTATGTTTCTTTACTCTCTCAATTTCCTTTCCAGTCTTAAGATGAGGACTGGAGAGTCCCCATGCCTTGCCCTGTTACCAACTATGATTGTCTTATCTTTTTGTTTCTGGGTGCAACTAGTTCTCCTATCTTGTGCAAGTAACTTGGAAGCTTTTACAATCTCCTGTTCCAACATAGAACAATAAAAGGATGCTGGACACTTCTTACAGTCTTCACTACTTCAGCTATGTATCTCTCCTTCTCCCTCACCTTCCTAGGGCTAGTGGGTAGCCCTCTTGACAAACTGGGCTCTGGCCTCCATTTGCTTCTTATGTGTGGTTGTTGTAGAAAATTCAGCTCTGTCCCCCAGGCTGGAGGGCAGTGGTGTGGTTTCCGCTCACTGCAAGCTCCGCCTCCTGGGCTTATGCCATTGTCCTGCCTCAGCCTCCTGAGTAGCTGGGACTACAGGTGCCCACCACCACACCCGGCTAATTTTTTGTATTTTTTAGTAGAGACAGGGTTTCCCGGTGTTAGCTAGGATGGTCTCAATCTCCTGACCTCGTGATCCGCCCGCCTCAGCTTCCCAAAAGTGCTGGGATTACAGGTGTGTGCCACTGCACCTGGCCCCATCCTTTTTTTTGTGCTAATAATACCTTTATTCTTTTCAAAGTAATTTCATAATTATTATTTCATCTGTACCTCAAAACCAATCCCATGAGCAAAGCCAGTTATGATTCTACTCATTTTATACCCAGAGGCGGAAGCAGAAAATGGTGAAGTCATTTGCCTAACATTTAGAAGACAGCTGGGGGCAGAACTGGGCTCTGTGGGACTCCACAGCTATGGTGTGTTCTACTGAGTATGGCTGCACAAACCTCAGGACAGCTGGGCTACCACCAGGACTCTTAGTATGGTGGACAAGGTGCTGTCCCATGAGGAACCAGAAAAATCAGTCCCAACTGAATGCCCTGCTTGGGTGTAGCTTCTTGAGAAGAAATATGCCCTGAGAAAATGGAAATAATTGTTGATTGTGGAGTTAAAAAATCTATATATACTGTATTGGTCTGTTTTCACCCTGCTGATAAAGACATATCCAAGACTAGGTAATTTATCAAGAAAAAGATGTTTAATGGACTTACGGTGCCACATAGTTGAAGAGGTTCCACATTCATGGCAGAAGGAGAAAGGCATGTCTTACACGATGGCAGGCAAGACAGAATGACAGCGAAGCAAAAAGTTTCCCCTTGTAAAACCATCAGATGTCATGAGACTTATTCACTTCCACGAGAACAGTGTGGGGGAACCGCCCCCATGATTCAATTAACTCCCACTGGGTTTCTCCCAAAACCATTGGAATTGTGGGAGTTACAATTCAAGATGAGATTTGGGTCGGGAAACAGCCAAACCATACCACACACACACACACACACACACACACACACACACACACACACACACACGTATGTATAGATTTAAATTTACATGTAAATGTAAATGTATATATATTTTAAATTGACATATATAGGTAAATTTAACATTCTGCAGCACTGAAGATTTGAGTGGCATTTTGGTGGCATAAAGCAGAGTTTAAGCCCACTGGAAAATGATGGGAAATGAGAGTTGAGTGACACAGTTTGAGAAACCTCTTTAGAACAGTGTAGTAGCTTAGGCGGACTAAAGGAAAGATGCAACACTCACTTTGTCATGGTAAAAGGCCAGCAAAGGAACTATGGGACGATCCATTATTTGCACTTTTCAGAAGCAGCACTTCCTCATCTATATATTTATCCAAATTATGTTAATAGGGAGAGTGGATTCCAGACATGAACCCATACTGAGTTTGTGACACTATGAAAGTTTAGCTTTAATTAAAACTCACGTTTGTCCCTAATCCTTTATTAAAATGAAAGCATTATTAAAAAGAAGAAAAAGAAAAACAGTAGACAACTAAAATATCCCACCAAGAAAACCTCTGCTGTTTTGGATAACACATATGCCAAATTATTCCACTTTGATGGAAAGATCAAAGAAACGCAAAGGAATTCATGTGTATGGATGGCTTGAGTGCATCCACCCATCTCCCAAAGCAGCTTGTTTCCAAAGGGCAGAGATAGCCTCATGCCATGCCTCTTTTGTTTAATTTCCTCAAGATGCATCATTCTCCCAGGAGACATGCTCAAGTTCTCTCTCTCTCCTACATTATTTTCAAACTTGGTTACCACTGAATGCATTTCTAAATGACAAGGCGACTGGGTCTAAATCTTGATATGTTGAGAGAAAACCCAAACTGACAGTTGGAGGAGGCAGAAAGAGGAAGGCACTTCCCATCCTTCCCGCATCCCAAATGTCATCCCTTCTTTGCTCAGGCTGCGCAGGCAATCCTGATAAAGAAACAAGCAGGCACTTGAAAGTTTCTGACAGGTGTCATGGGTGCAGTCACTGAGTGGCCACGAGGGATGAAGCTTGACATGACAGTGGCAGAGCCATCGAGGCTGGCTCCAGGACATGCAGAGTTTGGTGGCTGTCAATTCCAATCCTTGTCACGCCCCAACTCCAGAATGGTATCTACGAATGGACAGAGCCAGTTGTTCAGGAAACTTATAAACATCTATTCCTAATCAAGTGATGTTGCCAAGCCACAATAATGTAGGGTCGGCCACCCAAACCAAATGCACTCCAGCTGGGGAGGGTCGGGGAGGTGGAGGTCCAGAGCTGGCCACACTGGTTTGCTGTGAGTTTGTTTGCTGTCTTTATTTGTTCTCTGCATCGCTCTCCAAGTCAAGGCTCTCAATCTGCCAGTTCTTTCCCACATTTCTATGTGTAATTTTTGTGCTGCCAGCATTTTCCCCACCAATAACTTCTGATGATTCTTACTCTTTTAATATAATGATCTCTGCTGCAGATCCTCCAGGATCTAAATATTTGGCAAACCTGCTCTTCTGACTTGGCTTGAGAGTGATTTATAATGGGAGAGGAGAGCTAGCTTCTCAGTAACACTGTGCAAATAGTTTCATAAATATTGCTCTCAGGCATTATTTTGAAATATTACTTCTCTTAACAGTCTGCCAAAGTCAAATATTTCTTGTAAATAAAAATCCATGGCCAAGCCTCTGGCCCAGTGAAAGTAACAGGTGGTAATGAAGTTCACCTGGTGGGGGAGCCTGGCTTGATTAGCTCTGGCCCACAAGTGAAGGTTAACTGGCATTAGACATGATGTATAATGGTGGGGGGGTGTGTGATCTTTATTCCAGCCTTCCAGCCTACTAACAAGAGAGGTATGCATTTAATGACTCTTAATACATTGGCTTATAGTTAAGGATTTTCAAATAATGTAAGACTTGATAAGTTCATTCATTAAAATATCTGACAAAATTATTTGATAAAGAAATCAATGGCACATATAGGCTCTGAGTATGGTTCCCACTGAAAATTCCTTGGTGCCCCTGGCAGGATGATAAATCAACTATGATGTTAGTCTCCCTCTCCAAACCCATGAGTCAATGATGAAATGGAAGGAGAATTCTGGTGTCTCAGTGACCCAAGTTGAGCCTGAAATTTGAGAATGGCAGGGCCCACAGTAGGTGTTTTTGTGGCAACCTGCACTGGGGAATGTCGAGATAAGTTTGGGCCACATATGCAGCTCCATTGTGGCTTCAGCCACTTTCTGCTTTGGTTTTGTGTTTGGAAATGACTCTTTCAATAGAATATGTCCTTCCAGGGGTCCAGCCTGAATGCAACGATGGTGTCAGCTTATGTCAGGACCCATGAACCCTCCCCATGCACACAGCCCTCTTGGAATCTCATCCTTTTCCACTACTCTGGCTCACACTTCCACAGCATTTACTCCTAAATACGTCTTTCTAGCCAATGCTGCCTCATACACTGATAGTAACCACCGGGATGCGCATATTCCATCCGAAGGAAGCTGCTTACTCCCCTCAATACTGTTCTCTGCTGGGTTCCCTATTTTGTCCATAGTTCTGCTATTTTCTTGGAGGCCCAGCCGCTAAATCTCAGCATGCCTTTGACTTCTTTTTCTTCATTCCCCATAACCCAGCAGTCAGCAAGACCTGTTCTTACATAAGAACTCTTCCGTTTGTCCTCCACTTTTATTTTTGCAATAATGTTTCTATAATTTATTGTTTGTTTGTTTTGAGACAGAGTCTTGCTCTGCTGCCTAAGCTGGAGTGTGGTGGTGCCATCTCGGTCACTGCAGCTTCCACCTCCTGGGTTCAAGCAATTCTCCTGCCTCAGCCTCCCGAGTAGCAGAGATTACAAGCCTATGCCATCACGCCCAGCTAATTTTTGTGTTTTCAGTAGATAGAGGGATTTGCCATGTTGGCCACTCTGGTCTCCAATTCCTGACCACAAGTGATCCACCTGCGTTGGCCTCCCAAAATGCTGGAATTACAGGTGTGAGCCATCATACCTGGCCAATGTTTTTTAATTACACATAATCCTCAAAATTTTCAAGCAGTTCACAAAGTACAAAGAAAAAAATATACAACCAAAACATGTAATTTAAAAATATCCAAATCATATTGCCTAAAAATATTTCATAAAATTAGATATCATTCTTCTAGACTTATCTTGATGCACAAATACAGATGGATGGAAAAATGGATGGATGAAAGAAAAAAATTGTGTATAACAGGATTATGCCATGTTGTTTCAATAAAAACAATGTTATTTTAACAAGAAAAAAAGAAGAAAAATGAAGAGAGCTGCTTAATTTTAGCTGTTTCTTTACCACAAGAGATATAAATGCCTAAATTATCCATGGTTAAAAAAATACGAACTTCCAACTGTAAAAGATTGTGGAAGTATTATACTTTTTAAAATTCCACATTGATTTTACAGTGGTGATTGAATTCATGCTAAGAGAGATGGGTCAGTAGCCCTTTAAGTATCCAGCCTGTCAAGACACCTACCCCCACATTCCAAATATACTTACCAAGAGTTATGACACCTACATTCTGTAATCATGATATCCCTAGTAGAATTGTCTTAGTTCTTTATTTACATTAACTTACTGCTCACTAACAGTCATTTCTCTGGAGTGTCTCTATTTCCGAGTATTTTGTTTTGATTCTCGCCGGTAAGTTGGATTTGATCTTGGAGTACTTTTCTCAAGAAAGAATTTCAATCCTGTAATCTGTGAGTGTTTTGCATGCCAAGGTCACACTTTCACTCTATCAGCAAGTTTTAGATGTTGCACCACTGGTTTCTACCATCGGGTACGGCATACTTCTTAAGTTACATAGTGCCATTCTTTTTAATTTGGCTAGATTTCATCATTGGGTAATTTTATTCCTAGACTATCCATCCCGGAAAAAGAGCTGAAGAGTCTGGATGTCAAGTTATATTTGAAAATGTCTTCATGTTTCTCCTGTACTTGAATAACAGCTTGGCTTATTGTTAGGTTCTCATGTTTTATTTTTTTCTGCAATGTTTAAAGACATAGTTCCTTTATCTATTACAGAAATCAGATTCCTTTGTCTTTTGTTAACCCTCAATCATTATTTGTTTGTTTGTATATTTTACCACAAAATGTATTACAAAAATAGAGAAAAACACATCATGTGCATGATATAATCAACACTCACATTTAGCAACTTTTAGTGTTTTGATTTATTTACTTTGAATATCTTTGTTCCATAAAACATTCAAAGTAAAGAGGCTGGGTGCGGTGGCTCACACATGTAATCTCAGCACTTTTGGAGGCCAAGGAGAGCATATCACCTGAGGTCGGGAGTTCAAGACCAATCTGGCCAACATGGTGAAACCCCGACTCTACTAAAAATCTCAAATTAGCCAGGCATGGTGACACATGCCTGTAATCCCAGCTACTCAGGAAGCTGAGGCACAAGAATCCCTTGAGCCCTGAAGGTGGAGGTTGCAGTGATCCGAGATGGCGCCATTGCATTCCAGCCTGGGAGACAGAGTGAGACTGCCTCAATAAACAAAAAACAAAACAAAACAAAAAACAAACAAACAAAAAACAAAGTAAATAAAGACCCTATAATAAGGGTACCTAAGATGGTACACCTTCTTTCTTTATCTTTTTTGTTTGGGAGGTGGGAGGACAGAGTCTCGCTCTGTCAGCCCGGCTGGAGTACTATGGCATGATCTCGGCTCACTGCAACCTCCGTCTCCTGGGCTCAAGTGATTCTCCTGCCTCAGCCTCCCAAGTAGCTGGGATTCCAGGCATGTGCCACGAAGCCCTGCTAATTTTTGTATTTTTGGCAGAGACGGAGTTTCAAGATGGTGCACCTTCTTAGGTGTATATTAGTACACCATCTTAGGTGCCCTTCCCTCATTTATTTCCCAATATCCCTCCACAGATGAATCTACTGTCCTTATTTTATTGTTTGCAATTCCTAAACATGATTTTATGGCCTTCTTATATATGTATATATCCAGGAAATATATACTGTAATATTTTGCAGACTGTTTGAAGTTAATTTAAATGCCGTATTACTGAACTTATATTCCACACCTTGCTTTTTTCATCCAGCATGACCTCTGTAAAATGTGTTAATATCAATTAACAAATTTAGCTGGAGTTCAAATTTTTTCAGTTTTCTTCTCTGAATGAATATTTCATTTGTTTCCAGTTTTTTACTACTATTTGCTGCAGTAAGTAATGTTGTAGCAAATAATTTTGTTCATTTGTTGTCCTTGATATGTGTGAGAATTTCTTCATGATATACATTCAGAGATGGATTTGAAGTCATATGTGGGCTGTTTGTGTCTTTAATTTTATTTAACATTGACAAATATCTAGAAAAATGTTATACCACCACCAGGACCGTACACGTCCCAATATTTCATATCCATACCAGCACTTCGCACTTTCATACTTTTTCATATTTTTCCCATCTAAAAGACATTAAATAGTACCTTAATACTAGTTTTTTTTTTTTTTTTAACATTTTCCTAAGTACTGAGATTGAAAATCTTTTCAAATGTCTAACAATCCTCTAAAGTTATTCTTTAATGATTTAGCTGATCATATCAATTGCCCACTTTGCTGCAGGGTTGATTTTTGTCCTTTTCTTCTTGATTCTCAAGGATAATTTATGTGTGGATTCCTATTCATTGTTAGTTTAATGTGTGGCAAATGTCTTTCTTGATTCTCTATCTGATTTTTCACTATTTTATGTGTTATCTTTGTAACATAGAAGATTATTTATTTATTTATTTGAGAAAGGGTCTTACTCTGTTGCCCAGGCTGGAGTACAATGGCATGATCTCTGCTCACTGCAACCTCTGCCTCCTGCACTCAAGGGATCCTCCCACCTCAGCCTCCTGAGTAGCTCTGACCACAGGCATGTGCCACCATGCCCAGCTAATTTTTGTATTTTTTGTATAGATGGGCTTCCACCATGTTGCCCAGGCTGGTGTCCAACTCCTGGGCTCAAGTGATTTGCCCTCCTCAGCTTTCCAAAGTGCTGGGATTACAGGAATGAGCAAGCATGCCTGGCAGAAGATTATTAATACAGTTGAATTTATCTTTTATTTTCCCTTTATGATCTGTGCTTTTTGCATTCTTCTTAAGAAACCATTTTGAACCATGAGATGTATAGTCTAATATGTTCTTTTAAAGTTTGAAAACTATGGTTTTTACTTTCATGTCATTAACTCATCATATGAATGTGATTATGGTGGATTGGCATGAGATAGCAATTGCATTTGTTTTAATATGGAAAAACAGTGGAAACTATTCTTTCCCCACTCATTCTAGGCTCTTTATTCGGTTCCATTTGTTTGTTGATCCCTGGGCCAGCAGTTTTAATTATTGTCATTTTATTAAGTTTTCATATAAAATTGGGCAAATCTTTAACTTGTTTTTCAATACCATATTAATTATTATTTACTTTGGCTGTCGTTTGTTTTATATAATGCAAATACCTTCTCCCATTCTGTGGTTTGTCCCTTTACTCTCTTAAGAATGTTTCTGGCTGAGTAAAAATACTTTATTTTACATACTAAAATTTTTAATCCTTTTATTATTAGTATTCTTTCCTGTTCAAAACATCTGTGCTACCTCAATCTGACAAATACATTCTATGATTTTTTTGTAAAAGGTTGTTTTGCCTTTCATATTTAGATCCATAATCTGTCTTGAGAATCAAGACTATTTGTATGATATAAGGTAGTGATCAAGTACTTTTTCTTTTAACACATGAATATTCAATAATTCAACACCATTTATTAAAAAGACCATTCTGTGATGTCATCTTTCCCATAAACAAAGTGCCCATATATGTGTGGGCCTGTCTTGGGCTCTTCATTGTGTTCCATCAGTCTATCTGACTGTCCTTAAATACAACCACATTATCTTAACTAATGTAACTGTATAAATACTTGATATTAATTAGTACAGGTTTTCTAATTCTGTTCTTTTCACTATTCATAGTAGTTTGAAACTCCATGTTTATTTTATTTTATTTGTTTAATTTTTTAAAATTTCATTAACTGTAGAGGTACAAGTGATTTTTAGTTACATGGATGAATTGTGTCGTGGTGAAGTCTGGGTTTTTAATGTACCCTTCACTCAAATAGGGTACACTGTACCCCACAGGGAATTTTTTATCTCTCATCTACTTCTCACCCTCCCCATTTCTGAGTCTCCAGTGTACATTATACCACTCTGTATTCCTTTGAATACCCATATGCAAAGAAATGCATAGCTCTCACTTATAAGTGAGAACATGTGGTATTTGGTGTTCTGTTCCTGTGTTTTTACTTAAGATAACGGCCTCTAGTTCCATTCAAGTTACTATAAAATACATTATTTCATTCTTGTTTATGGCTGAATAATATACCACGGTATGTGTGTGTGTGTGTATATGTGTGTGTGTGTATATATGTATATGTATATGTCTTTTTGATATGCTATTGGATTTAGTTTGCTAGTATTTTGTTGAGGATTTTTGCATCCATATTCATCAGGGATGTTGATCTGTAGTTTTCTGTTTTTGTTATATCCTTTCCTGGCTTTGGTATCAGGGTGATACTGGTTTTGTAGAATGCATTAGGAAGGATTCTTTCCTTCTCAATATTTTGTAATAATTTCAGCAGGATTGGTACTCGTTCTTCTTTGGATATTTGGTAGAATTTCTCTGTGAATCCATCTGGTGCTCTGCTTATTTGCTGGGAGATTTTAAATCACTGATTTAATCTCACTGCTTATTATTGATCTGTTTAGAATTTCTATGTCTTTCTAATTTAAGTTTAGGGGGTCATATGTTTGCAGGAACTTATCCATTTCCTCTAGATTTTCTGGATTTTGTGCATAGAGGTGTTCTTAGTAGTCCTGAATGACCTTTTGTATTTCTGTAGTATCAGTTATTATGTCTCCATTTTTATTTGTGTTTGAACTTGTTTAAATCTTCTTTTCTTAAAAGAAATGACTTTTCACTTCCTTGATCTTTTCTATTTTTTTTTTTCATTTGAATTTTGTTTAATTGTTTTCGGATCTTTGTCATTTCTCTCTCTCTCTCTCTCTCTTTTTTTTTTTTTTTTGCTAGATTTGAGTTTGATTTATTCCTGTTTTTGTTGTTGTTGCTCCTTGAGGTGTGACATTAGGTTGTCAATTTGTGATTTTTCTGTCTTTTTGATGTAGGCATTTAACACTATATACTTTTCTCTTAGCACTGCTTTTGCTGTATCCTAGAGGTTTTGATAAGTGTTATCACTGCCATCATTCATTTTGAAATACTTTTAAACTTTATATGTTGATTTTATTGTTAACCTCCAAATCATTCAGGAGTAGATTGTTTAATTTCCACGTATTTGCATAGTTTTGAGGGTTCCTCTTGCAATTGATTTCTGGTTTTATGTCACTCTGGCCAGAGAAGATGCTTGATATAATTTTGATTTTTAAAAATTTATTGAGACTTGTTTTGTGGCCTATCGTATCTTGGAAAATGTTCCATGTGCTCATAAGAATAATGTATACTCTGAAGTTTTGGTGTGGAATGTTCTGTAAATGTCTGTTAGGTCCATCTTTTTCTTTCTCTCTCTTTTCTTTCTTTTTTCTTTTCTTTTTCTTTTTTTTTTTTTTTTTTTTTTTTTTTTGAGACAGAGTCTTGCTCTGTTGCCAGGGTGGAGTGCAATGGCGCGATCTTGGCTCACTGCAACCTCTGCCTCCTGCGTTCAAATGATTCTTCTGCCTCAGCCTCCTGAGCAGCTGGGGCTACAGGTGCACACCACCACGCCCAGGCCCACCTAATTTTTGTATTTTTAGTAGAGACAGGGTTTCACCATGATGGCCAGGATGGTCTCCATCTCCTGACCTCATGATCCACCTACCAAAGTGCTGGGATTACAGGCGTGAGCCACCACTCCTGGCCAGGTCCATCTTTTTCTAGAGTCCAGTTAAAGTCCAGTGTTTCTTTGTTGACTTTCTGTCTTGATTATTTGACTAGGGTTGTCAATGGAGTGTTGAAGTTCTTCTCTCTTTATTGTGCTGCTGTCTACCTCTTTTCTTAGGTCTAGTAGTAGTTGTTTTATGCATCTTGGAGCTCTGGAGTTAGGTACATATACATTTAGGATTGTTATATTCCTCTTATTGAATTGATCCCTTTATCATTACGTAATGACCTTCCTTCCTTTCTTTTCCTTTTTTTCTTCTTGTCTTTTCCTGTCCCTCCTTTCCTTCCTTCCTTCCTTCCTTCCTTCCTTCCTTCCTTCCTTCCTTC
>NC_045442.1:72928919-72932423 GCF_002776525.5 Piliocolobus tephrosceles
CTTTCCTTTCCTTTCCTTTCCTTTCCTTTCCTTTCCTTTCCTTTCCTCTTGTTGCTTTAAAGTTGTCTGTCTGATATAAGAACAACTACTCCTGCTTGCTTTTGGTTTTCATTTGCATGAAATAATTTTTCTACATCTTTACTTTGAGTCTCTAAGAATTTTCATACATTAGGTAGGTGTCCTGAAGACAGTAGATATTAGGTTTGTGGTTTTTAATCCATTCTGCCAATATATGTTTTTAAAGTGTAGCACTCAGACCGTTTACATTCAATGTTAATATTAACATGTGAGATGTTGTTCCAGTCATTATGTCGATTTTTACCAAGTTACTTTGTTCAATTTATTGTGTCACTGTTTTATAAGCCCTGTGAGTTTTATGCTTTCAATTGTTTTTATTCTGGTGCACATCAACCTTTTGTTTCAATATTTAGGACTCATTTCTTGTAGGGCTGTCTAGTGTTGACAGATTCTCTCAGCATTTGCTTGTTTGTGAAAGACTTAATTTCTCCTTCACTTATGAAACTTAGTTTTGCTGGTTACAAAATTCTTGATTGAGCGTTATTATGTTTGAGGAGACTAAACATAGGACCCTAAGCCCTTCTAGCTTGGAAGCTTTTTGCTGAGAATCTGCTGTTAGTCTGATAGGTTTTCCTTTATAAGTTGTCTGATGCTTGTCTCACTGCTCTTAGAATTCTTTCCTTCATGTTAACTTTAGATAGCCTGATGACTATATGTCTTGGAGATGTCCTCTTTGCAGTGAATATCCCAGGACTTCTTTGAGTTTCTTGTATTTGAATGTCTAAACCTCTAGCAAGACCAGGGGTGTTTTCCTGAATTTTTGCCTCAAATAGGTTTCCCAGCTTCTTACTTTTTCTTCTTCCTCAGGAACAGCCTATAATTCTTAGGTTTGGACATTTTATATAAACCTATATTTATGAGAGACTATGTTCACTTCTATTCATTCTTTTTTCTTTATTTTTGCCTGAGTAGGTTAATTCAAAAACCTTTTCTTTAACTCAGAAATTCTAAAATTCCTTAAAAATCAGTTTATCAATTTCTACATAAAACAAGCCACTGGGATTTTTATTGGAATTTTATTGAATCTATGTATTTATTGGGAAGAAATGATATCTTTAGAATATTATGTCCTCAAATTCCTGATCATGGTGTATCATTCAGTTTATTTGAAATTTCCTTAAAATATGTCTCAAAATACTATATTTTTCTTTATTAACGTCTTCCATATTTTGACTAGATTTATTTCTATGTATTTAATATTATTGTTAAATTATAAATTTAAGTTGTAAATTAACAATTTATTCTGGTTTCACTAAATCAGGAATAGATGTGTAATAACCAAATAGTTTTTTCAGAATTTGTGAAAATAATCATAGTATGTATTTCTATAATATATTGTTATATTATTTCAAAATATTGAACCATATTTGTGTTTCTGGAAAAAATTCAACTTGGTTATATCATATTATTCTTGTAATACGCTTATGAATTCAGTCTAAACTTATTTTAATTTTGTAGTTTTTAATTTATATACATGAGTGAGCTTTTGTATAGCTTTCTCTTATTATACAGACTTCAGTGGATTATGTTACCAATGTTATACTTACCTTATAATATGAATTTGGATTTTTCCCTAAAGTCATTATCTAAAATAACTTTTATATAGCTTCAAAATTATTCTTTATTAAAGGTTTATCAGACTCCTTTTATGAAATTTTCTACCTGGAAAATTTTAATTGTGGCATAGGGGTAAAACTGATATAAACAAAATGATGGTTTATTTAAAAGTATTTACTGATATTACAAAGCCTAAAATTTGCATATGTACTCAAACATATACACTTGTCATTATACATTTTCCCTATATGTTTCTACCAGGTGAATGTGTAGGTTTGATCGTTAGAGTTTTCAATTCATTCTTTTCTAGATCTTTTTTATTTTAGTTTCAATTTTATATATTTTTTTTATTTTTTATTTTTTATTATACTTTAAGTTCTAGGGTACATGTGCATAACGTGCAGGTTTGTTACATATGTATATATGTGCCATGTTGGTGTGCTGCACCCATCAACTCGTCAGCACCCATCAATTCATCATTTCTATCAGGTATAACTCCCCAATGCAATCCCTCCCCCCTCCCCCCTCCCCATGATAGGCCCCATTGTGTGATGTTCCCCTTCCCGAGTCCAAGTGAGCTCATTGTTCAGTTCCCACCTATGAGTGAGAACATGCGGTGTTTGGTTTTCTCTTCTTGTGATAGTTTGCTAAGAATGATGGTTTCCAGCTGCATCCATGTCCCTACAAAGGACGTAAACTCATCGTTTTTTATGGCTGCATAGTATTCCATGGTGTATATGTGCCACATTTTCTTAATCCAGTCTGTCACTGATGGACATTTGGGTTGATTCCAAGTCTTTGCTATTGTGAATAGTGCCGCAATAAACATACGTGTGCATGTGTCTTTGTAGTAGCATAATTTATAATCCTTTGGGTATATACCCAGTAGTGGGATGGCTGGGTCATATGGTACATCTAGTTCTAGATCCTTGAGGAATTGCCATACTGTTTTCCATAATGGTTGAACTAGTTTACAATCCCACCAACAGTGTAAAAGTGTTCCTATTTCTCCACATCCTCTCCAACACCTGTTGTTTCCTGATTTTTTAATGATTGCCATTCTAACTGGTGTGAGATGGTATCTCATTGTGGTTTTGATTTGCATTTCTCTGATGGCCAGTGATGATGAGCATTTTTTCATGTGTCTGTTGGCTGTATGAATGTCTTCTTTTGAGAAATGTCTGTTCATATCCTTTCCCCACTTTTTGATGGGGTTATTTGTTATTTTCTTGTATATTTGTTTGAGTTCTTTGTAGATTCTGGAAATGAGCCCTTTGTTAGATGAGTAGATTGCAAAAATTTTCTCCCATTCTGTAGGTTGCCTGTTCACTCTGATGGTAGTTTCTTTTGCTGTGCAGAAGCTCTTTAGTTTAATGAGATCCCATTTGTCAATTTTGGCTTTTGCTGCCATTGCTTTTGGTGTTTTAGACATGAAGTCCTTGCCCATGCCTATGTCCTGAATGGTACTACCTAGATTTTCTTCTAGGGTTTTTATGGTATTAGGTCTAACATTTAAGTCTCTAATCCATCTTGAATTAATCTTCGTATAAGGAGTAAGGAAAGGATCCAGTTTCAGCTTTCTACTTATGGCTAGCCAATTTTCCCAGCACCATTTATTAAATAGGGAATCTTTTCCCCATTTCTTGTTTTTGTCAGGTTTGTCAAAGATCAGATGGTTGTAGATGTGTGGCATTATTTCTGAGGACTCCGTTCTGTTCCATTGGTCTATATCTCTGTTTTGGTACCAGTACCATGATGTTTTGGTTACTGTAGCCTTGTAATATAGTTTGAAGTCAGGTAGCGTGACGCCTCTGGCTTTGTCCTTTTGACTTAGGATTGTCTTGGCAATGCGGGCTCTTTTTTGGTTCC
>NC_045442.1:72932823-73050765 GCF_002776525.5 Piliocolobus tephrosceles
CTCGATGGTCTTTACATTTTGGCATGTTTTTGCAATGGCTGGTACCGGTTGTTCCTTTCCATGTTTAGGGCTTCCTTCAGGGTCTCTTGTAAGGCAGGCCTGGTGGTGGCAAAATCTCTAAGCATTTGCTTATCTGTAAAGAATTTTATTTCTCCTTCACTTATGAAACTTAGTTTGGCTGGATATGAAATTCTGGGTTGAAAATTCTTTTCTTTAAGAACATTGAATATTGGCCCCCACTCTCTTCTGGCTTGTAGAGTTTCTGCCGAGAGATCTGCTGTCAGTCTGATGGGCTTCCCTTTGTGGGTAACCCGACCTTTCTCTCTGGCTGCCCTTAAGATTTTTTCCTTCATTTCAACTTTGGTGAATCTGGCAATTATGTGTCTTGGAGTTGCTCTTCTGGAGGAGTATCTTTGTGGCGTTCTCTGTATTTCCTGAATTTGAATGTTGGCCTGCCCTGCTAGGTTGGGGAAGTTCTCCTGGATGATATCCTGTAGAGTGTTTTCCAATTTGGTTCCATTTTTCCCCTCACTTTCAGGCACCCCAATCAGACGTAGATTTGGTCTTTTGACATAATCCCATACTTCTTGCAGGCTTTGTTCATTTCTTTTTCTTCTTTTTTCTTTTGGTTTCTCTTCTCGCTTCATTTCATTCATTTGATCCTCCATCGCTGATACTCTTTCTTCCAGTTGATCGAGTCAGTTACTGAAGCTTGTGCATTTGTCACGTATTTCTCGTGTCATGGTTTTCATCTCTGTCATTTCGTTTATGACCTTCTCTGCATTAATTAGTCTAGCTGTCAATTCTTCCACTCTTTTTTCAAGATTTTTAGTTTCTTTGCGCTGGGTACGTAATTCCTTCTTTAGCTCTGAGAGGTTTGATGGACTGAAGCCTTCTTCTCTCATCTCATCAAAATCATTCTCTGACCAGCTTTGATCCATTGCTGGCGATGGGCTGTGCTCCTTTGCAGGAGGAGATGCGCTCTTATTTTTTGAATTTCCAGCTTTTCTGCGCTGCTTTTTCCCCATCTTTGTGGTTTTATCTGTCTCTGGTCTTTGATGATGGTGACGTACTGATGGGGTTTTGGTATAGGTGTCCTTCCTGTTTGATAGTTTTCCTTCTGACAGTCAGGACCCTCAGCTATAGGTCTGGTGGAGATTGCTTGAGGTCCACTCCAGACCCTGTTTACCTGGGTATCAGCAGCAGAGGTTGCAGAAGACAGAAAATTGCTGAACAGCAAGTGCACCTGTCTGATTCTTGCTTTGGAAGCTTCCTCTCAGGGGTGTACTCCACCCTGTGAGGTGTGGGGTGTCAGACTGCCCCTAGTCGAGGATGTCTCCCAGTTAGGCTACTCAGGGGTCAGGGACCCACTTGAGCAGGCAGACTGCCCCTTCTCAGATCTCAACCTCCGTGTTGGGAGATCCACTGCTCTCTTCAAAGCTGTCAGACAGAGTCGTTCGCGTCTGCACAGGCTTCTGCTCCTTTAGCTGAGCCCTGTCCCCAGAGGCGCAGTCTACAGAGACAGGCAGGTTTCCTTGAGCTGCTGTGAGCTCCACCCAGTTCGAGCTTCCCAGCGGCTTTATTTACCTACTTAAGCCTCAGTGATGGTGGGCGCCCCTCCCCCAGCCTCGCTGCTGCCTTGCGGTTAGATTGCCGCAGACTGCTGTGTTAGCAAGGAGGGAGGCTCCGTGGGCGTGGGACCCTCCCGGCCAGGTGTGGGGTATATTCTCCGGTGTGCCGGTGTTATAGCGCAGTATTGGGGTGGGAGTTACCCGATTTTCCAGGTGTTGTGTGTCTCAGTTCCCCTGGCTAGGAAAAGGGACTCCCTTCCCTCTCGTGAGGTGATGCCTCACCCTGCTTCAGCTCTCGCTGGTCAGGCTGCAGCAGCTGACCCGCACGGATTGTCCGGCACTCCCGAGTGAGATGACCCCAGTACCTCAGTTGAAAATGCAGAAATCACCGGTCTTCTGTGTCGCTCGCACTGGGAGATGGAGACTGGAGCTGTTCCTATTCAGCCATCTTGCTCTGCCCCCACCTCAATTTTATATTTGAAATAAGAACTGCTTGTGGGACTTTTAAAAAGTCCCATATTGTTTTCTTGCTAAGTACTAGTGTTGTTTCCTCGTAAGCATGGTACATTTGGGGATATTATTTTTACTTTTTGAAATTTATTGGGGCCTTGCAAGTGGTCTAATATATGATCAAGTTTTATAAATATTCCATTCCTTGGAAGAAGGTATACTCTTTATTTTTAGGGTTTAAAGTTTAAAATATATCAATTATTATACCTCTTTAATTATTTTATTTAAGACTTCTATTTTTTACAGGAAAAGATAGGTGAAATAAAATCTAAGGTTAATGTATCTCTGTTTATGCATTTTACTCTCACAGTTGTGATTTATGAATGTGAATTCTATATTATTTAATGCATACAATCCCAACCGTTATGTGTTCATTGTGTATTGGACTCTTTAATCTCATAAACTGCCTGTTTTTGTTTTGTTTAAGGATTTTTGGCCTGAATTCAAAATTATGTGTTATTAATATTGCTAAGACTACTCTTTTTTATTGTGTTTTCCTTGTTTATATTTTTTTTGTTTTTGAGTTTTCTGAGTCACTTTGTTTTGCCTATGTCTTATACAGAAAGCACAGAATTGTGTTTTGGTTTTATTTTTCCCATCAACATTTTTGTATAAACACTTTATTATTGAAAATTTTCAATCAGTCAGCAAAGTTGAGCAACTTTTGCAGTGAACAACCATGGGTTTTGCTTTTAATTCAAATCTGAAATTGTTTGTGTCATAAGAGACAGTTAATTCACTTGAAAACATTGATATATATGTTTGCTTTTAATCCATATTATTCTGTTATTTTTTATTTGTATTACATAAAATATTTCAATATGTGCTCTTTTCTTTGTATTTTGATATTGTGATTCCCTTGATATTTAGGCAGGCTTGTACTTCTGCTAAAGGAGACAGTCATATCTACAACTATGTACTATACCATTAAACATGTCTTTTTAAAAATTTGTGTTAGTTTCTTTGATAGTCAGTGAGAGTGTCAACTTGGTCAGGCAATAGTACCCGGTTATTCAATCATAAATGACTAGGTGTTGCTGTGAGGTATTTAGTAGACATGATTAGCATCTACAGTTGGTTGACTTTAAGTGAAGGAGATTGTCCTTGATAATTTTAGTGGACCTGATTCACTCAGTTGAAAGATCTTAAAAGCAGAAAACATGAGGTTTTCTTAAGGAGGAAGACATTTCATCTGTGGACTGCAGCATCAGCTTCTGCCCAAGAGAGTCCATCTTTTCCGACAGATTCTGGACTTTCCAAGACAGCCCCACAATCACATGAGCTAATTCTCTGCAGTGAATTAATTTAAATATCAGATAACTGGTCCTGTTTCTCAGATGTAACCCTGATTACATGTTACCCTAAAATAGGCAATAAATGAATTAGGAATTTGTTGTATCCTCTTCCTTATGTGCTATCTGATTGCATTTAATTATTTATCCTTCTTAGTGTTATTAAAGTTTAGAGTGTGTGAGTGTGTACTGAAAAAAAACTCATTTCTGTAAAATTGTCTTCTAAGCATATTAGTCTTTTTAGAAAAGTAGAGTTAACAGCAGACAATTAAAAAATGCTACTTTATTAGAGCAAAATCAATTATAATCCCAACAAAAATTCACCCAATTAAAAAAATTAAGTTTCTAATAAATAAAGTAGTAATCGGTACTTACAGTAGTTTACTTTATTTTACTTTTCATTTTTAGAGATAGGATCTTGCTATGTTGCCCAGCCTAGCCTCAAACTCCTGGACTTAAGTGATCTTCCTGCCTCAGCCTCCTGAGTAGCTGGGACTACAGGCACATGCCACCATGCCCAGCAGTAATTATAATATTTTTTACATAAAAATGAAGATAGTTTGAAGAGAGGCGGTATAAGCAAGTGCTGCATTTGCTGGCCCTCAAAGATAGTGCATAGGGACAAAGTGAGCCAAGAAGAAAAATATGTAGTGGCTTGGCATTGTGTACAGTCCTGTACATGTCTGTTGCTTGCAACATTCATCCACTATTCCCTGGTGGCTTAGAATATTAGCATGCCAAGAAATATCACACATGAATCAATGTGACTTCCAAAGTATACCATCATCATCACAACTAATTAATTTCAAATCACATATGAGCTAATTCCAAAACAGAAATATGCATTATTGATGACTGTATTTGATTTGTGAGCTTTTTAGTGGAACCCTTTGGTTTCCAGCTGTTAAAGATGAGGAAATCAGCATATTTTACCACCTCTTTTTCCCTTAACTGCTCATTTTTTATTTGTATAAGTTTTATGTTCTTGGAGCATGTATTATTTGCATTTTGTACTATCACCCTAATCACCATCTTGTTTTACTTTTAGTCCTAATTTTATAGTTTGATCATTGCTATAAGCTCAACACTTAGAATTAGTGTCACTGTTAGACTCAGACAAATGGGTACATGTCTTTGGCCACTATTTAGAGACCCCTGCTCTGGCTTTCCTCTGACTATGCCTGTCATGAACTGAACATTTGTGTCCTCCACAAATTCATATGCTGAAGCCGTGCCCCTAAATGTGAGGGTATTTGGAAGTGAGGCCTTCGGGAGGTAAGTCTAGATGAGGTCATGCAGCTAGGCCCCCCATGATAGGTTAGGTGACTTTTAAGAAGAGGGAGAGAGGCCAGTGCTCTCTGTTTCAACCATGTGAGGACACAGTGAGGAAGCAGCTATCAGCAAGATAGGAAGAGCGCTGTCACCAGGAACTAAATCTGCCAGCTCCTTGATCTTGGACTTCCTAGCCTCCAAAAATGTGAGAAACACATGTATGTTGTTTAAGCCAACCAGTGTATGGTATTTTGTTGTAGCAGCCCGAGATGACTAAAGACAATGGCCCTTCTCATGGGGCAAAGAATCTACAAGGGTCAAAAGGAAGCGCCCACCACAAACCCACATATTCTCATCTACACCATGTTCTAATCACCAAATAGGCTAGCATTGTGTGCCCAAATCCCTCTGAACTCACTTCCCAGCTTGAAAGCAGCAAGTGTAAGGACACATAACCTTCAAAAGAAACTAACAGGAAAGACAAATGATGTTCACAGAGAAATGATGGCAACCCACAAACAGCAGAATGACATATTTAAAGTTTTGAAAGAAACAACTGCCACCTTATAACTTGACACCTACCAAAAATATCCTTCAAAAGTGAAGACAAAAATAAGAACAATTTCTAGACAATGACTGAGAGAATTTACTGCCAGTAAACATAGGCTAAATAAATACTAAAAAATATTCTGGAAGAGGGAAAATATCCCAGAACAGGATTAATGATGGAAGAAATGAAGAGCATAACACAAAAGTTAAATAGATGGATAATGCCAAACACCTATTGACTGATAAATTAATGTCTTCTGTGGGTTGCAATATATATTCAGAATTAAAATGCTTGATAAAGCTTACCCCCAAAACACTAAAGATGATAAAGAGTAGATAGGGGTTATCTAAACTCTTGGAATTATCTGGAAAGAAGTTAAACTACTAACTTACATTAGACTCTAATCTCAAGGATGCATTTTGTGATAGTTAGGACAGTCACCAGAAGAATAGGGGGAAAAAACCTTTGAAACAAGCAAGAAAATAAAGAGGAAAAAAAAAACTAAAAATATTCGATTAAGCAAAAAACTTGGAAGAAAGAGACAAAGAAACAAAAAGTAGGCGATAAATGAAAAACAGTAAGACAGTAGAAATAAATCCAAATATATTAGTAACAATATTACTTGTGATGTGCCTGAATATTTCAATTAAAAGAACAAATACTATTAGGCTGGATAAAAATCAAAACCTTATATTATGCTTAGAAAAGACAAGTCAAGAAACTTATACAGAGGTTGAAAATAAAAGGATGGGACAAACGTCGTAAAGTTAACTATAAAAAACCTGGTGTAATATCAGATAAGGAATTAAGCATTACTAGGGATAATTTCACAACGACAAACAAAAGCTCTATTAGCCAGGAAGACAGGCAGATTTCTGTTTGTATGAACCTAAAAATTACTTCAAAATATATAAAGCAATAAAACTAAAAAGATAACTAAAAGGAGAAATAAGGAAACCTGTAAGCAAAATTGGAGAATTTACCATACCTTTCTTAGTAACTAACAGGACGATAGGCAAAACATAATAAGCATATAGAATCCATTAACAACATAATTAACAAATATGAATCTAAGAGAGGATCCTGCACAAACAGTGACAGAATCACATTCTTTTCAAGTAGGCGTGGAATATTTACCAAATTGTGGCAAGTGAACCTTAAGGTTAATCTCAATAAATCTCAGGGTTTCTCATTCTTGGCAGGGTTGACATTTTGGACTAGATAATTCTTTGTTGCAGGAGTGTGTCTTGTGCATTATAGGACTTTTAGCAGCATCCCTGGCCTCTCTTCAGTAGATGCCAGTATCCGCTCTTCTTTCACAGTTGTGACAACAAATGTCTCCAGATATTGCCAAATGTCATCTGGGGAGCAAAATCATTGATTTAGAATATGTTCTTTTAAAATGGTTTAATGAAACCAGTAATCAATAAAAAAAAAAATCACCAAAAACTTCCCACAATGTGCAATTAAGGAATACACATATAAATGACTCATGAGGCAAAGAATCAAAATATAAATTATAAAGTATTTTAAATTGAATTATTACAAAATAAAACATACAAAAACTTGTATAGCAAGTCTGAAGCTGTTCTTAGAAGGAAATATGTATAATTACATGCATACATTAAAAAAACAAAGACTAAGATTGTTTTAGGTAATAAGGCATGGTTAATTGAGGAAGTATAGTGGGGGAAATATTGTTAGTAATAAGGAAGCCTGCGAGAATACTGCCAAATGTTAGGCGTTTTAATGGATTTAGTAGGGCTGGGTTGTTCTCATTAATGATAATTGAGGTTGAAAAGCGGGGCTGTCCTGTTAGTGTGAGAATAATAGTTCGAGTGCAAGTCTATGAAGTTCAGGACTTCCCCAAAATCCTCTCCCCAAAAGGTAACCATAAAGTTGACAAAAAATATGTCATCACTCTGTAATTCTACTAAAGTCACGCAATAATCTGAGCTTAGAGTAAGAACATGGGAGTGTATAGTGTTTAGGCCTGTGTCAGGGGCTTCTCCCATCATCCACCTTCCCAGTGGCTGATGTGGAGGTTCTCCCAGGGTGGGGCAGGCTATGAAGACCAACAGCTTCTCTGACACGGTTGGAAGACCTAACTCTACTTGGGGCAGCGGCTAACGCCCATGTTCAATGAAAGTGACTTATCTGAGGCAAACAAGTGGGAAGGCTGATGGCTCCACTCTTTTAGCCTGAAGTTTGTAGTCCTCACTGGGACAAGATTACTCCTGGCTGAGTCCACATGTCCTCACTGGAGACAGAGAACCTCCAAACTAGTTTCACACTACTGGCTTACTTTGTAGCTGCACACATGCCATAAGACTCAAAAGGAACTGGAGGACAATAAAACCCAGAGCAGACTGAAAACATTCTGGATTTGTAAAGGCTTGAAGTTAGGATACGCAAGTAACTCCTACAGCTCAACAATAATAAAATAAACAATGAAATTAAAATATGGGTAAAATATTTGAATAGTTGCTTTTTCAAATGATATATAGAAATGGCTAATAAGCACATAAAAAGATACCTAATATCATTAATTATGAGAGAAATGAACATTTAAGTCACAATGAGCTATTACTACACACCTATTAGAATGGACATAATCAAAAATAAAGTTAATTCAAGGTATTGGTAAGAATGTGGAGAAACTGGAACCCCTGTGCATTTTTTAAGAGAATAAAATAGTACAGAAACTTTGTAAAATGATATGATGGTGTCTTAAAAACTTAAAAATAAATTTACTACATGACCCAGTATTTGTACTCCTAGTAATCTACCAAAGAGTAATGAAAACATATGTTCATGCAAAGACATGTTCATCACTATTTGGAGCCATATTTATCATTAATTTGTATGATGTTTGTAATTTGTGTCTTTTTTTCTTGAGACACCTCTAGGAGCCTAATCAAGAAAAAAGAAAATGGCACAAATTACGAATATCAGGAATGAATAAGGGGACAAAAAATTCAGATCCTGGCCAGGCGCAGTGGCTCACGCCTGTAATCCCAGCACTTTGGGAGGCCGAGACGGGCGGATCACGAGGTCAGGAGATCGAGACCATCCTGGCTAACACGGTGAAACCCCGTCTCTACTAAAAAATACAAAAAAAAAAAACTAGCCGGGCATGGTGGCGGGTGCCTGTAGTCCCAGCTACTCGAGAGGCGTAAACCCGGGAGGTGGAGCTTGCAGTGAGCTGAGATCCGGCCACTGCACTCCAGCCTGGGCGATAGAGTGAGACTCCGTCTCAAAAAAAAAAAAAAAAAAAAAAAAAAAAAAAAAAATTCAGATCCTGTTTCCATTAGAAGGAGGATATTATGAATATGACAATAAATTTGAAAAGCTGGATGAAACATTCAAGTTTTCTTTAAAAAGCAACTCACTAAAACTGACACAAAAATAGAAAATCTAATTATTAATATATCTGATGAAGACTGAATTTTTAATTAAGATCTTTTCAGAAGCACTCTTTAAGCCCACATGGCTTAACTGGATAATTCTTTCAACATTTAACCATAATGTTTGGCATTAGCTATAATATTTTGTGAAAAGCTCTTAATATATTCAAAATTTTCCCTTCCACTTATTGAATAGATTTTGAATGCTGAATCAAACTTGCATTCTACGCATAAGCCCAAATTGGCTGTGATAAATTATGTTTTTAGATTTCGTCTTTAGGTTCAATGTGCTAATATTTTGTTTAGAGTTTGCATTTTTCTTATGAGTGAGATTAATCTGTATTTTTTTCTCATACAATTGCTATTTTTTTACATAAACATGCAAATTAGAAGCAATGATGATCTTTCATAAACTTTTCAAGATAAGAGAAAAAGTGGGTATATTTTGCAACTCATTTTATGTTGCAGGCATAATCTTGACACAAAAACATAACAATGATTTTATGAGTTAAAAAAATAGAGATTAATCTCATAAAAATATAAACTTAAAATATTAACAAGTTGAATCTAAAGATGAAACCTAAATCTAAAAACATAATTTATCACAGCCAATTTGGGTTTATGCATAGACTGCAAGTTTGGGTAAGCATTCAAAATCAGTTCAATAAGTGGAAGGGAAATTTCTGAACATATTAAGAGCTGTTAACAAAATATAGCTAATGTCAAACACTATGGTCAAATATTGAAAGCCTCATCCCTGAGTTCAGGAGCAAGACACACATGCTGGCTATCACCATTTCGATTTGATAGGTGAAGCTCTGGCCAGTTCAACAATGGAGATAAATGAAATATGTAAGAAGATTGGAAATTAAGAAATAAAACTATATGCAGACGACATGATTGTTTTGTAAAAAAGCCTTAAGTATTTATAGAAAAACATTAGTATTAATAAGTGAATTAAGAAAGAATGCAAGAAACAGGTTGATATTAAAAATTGTGTTATAATATACCAGCAACAAGCATTTAGAAAATGAAATTTTAAAAATATCATTTAAAACAGCATCATAAACCATCAAATGCTGAGGATTAAGTTTAAGGAGTGGTAGAAAAGTTCTCTACAGTGGAAAGTATTTAAAAAATTGAGAGAGGCTGGGCGCGGTGGCTCACGCCTGTAATCCCAGCACTTTGGGAGGCCGAGACGGGTGGATAACAAAGTCGGGAGATCAAGACCACCCTGGCTAACACGGTGAAACCCCGCTCTACTGAAAACACAAAAATTAGCCGGGCGCGGTGGCGGGCGCCTGTAGTCCCAGCTACTGGGGAGGCTGAGGCAGGAGAATGGTGTGAACCTGGGAGGCGTTGAGAGAATTTAAATAAGTTTAAAGAAAGGCAGCAATATATTGTATTCATGTATTGGAGGATGTAATAACATAAATGAGAGTTCTCTTCTATAGATTAAAAAAAGAAAATATCAGGTTACAGTTTGAGGTTACATGGAGTAAACACACTTCATGTCATCTCTCTCACTGAATAACTACAAGAATGAAGGAAGAGCAACAGAAATGGTAACTATAGTGTATTATGCATTCCCTATTGAGTTCTTTCATAACATATTTGTCCATTAAGGAGGAAAAATGAATACATTGTCTCAAGGAGTTTTCATTGTATATAGATGTAATATAAAAGACAAATGTAACACTAAGGAAGTTTAGTAAAAGGATGGTGGCACACTTTCTACACTCCATCTGTGACAAAATATTGATTCTAAGTAGATTGTTAAAAGTTATGGTTGTATTTTGAAATCCCTGGAGCAACAACTAAAAAATCTATATAAAGAAATATATTAAAAAAGAGAATAGATAAATTAAAATAAAATACTGAAAAATATTCAAATGACCAAAAGAAGGCAGGAATGAATAAACAGAGGAAGAACAACAACAAAATCAACAAAAAAAAACCTAATAAAATGGTAGGCTTGAGCCTAAACATGTCAATTCTACTAACTATTAATGGTATAAATGCATCAATTAAAAGACAGAGATCATCAGAATTGATTAAAATATGATATGAGAAAATATAGAAACTCACAGGAAGTACAATGATATAGATAAGTTAAAAGTAAAAGAAAAACAATGTTGGTGAGAATATAAGTTAGTACAACCACTATGGAAAACAGTTTGTAGGTTCCTCAAAAAACCAAAACTAGAGCCACCATATAATCCAGCAATCCTACTCCTAGGTATACACCCAAAAGAAAGGAAAACAGTATACAGGAGAGATATCTGCACTCCCTTGTTTATTGCAGCACTGTTCACAGTAGCCAGGATTTGAAGGCAATGTAAATGTCCATCAACAGATGAATGGATAAAGAAAATGAGATGCATATCCACAATAGAGTAGTATTCATCCATAAGAAAGAATGAAATCCTGTCATTTGCAACAACATGGATGTAACTGGAGGACATTACATTAAGTGAAATAAGCCAGACACAGAAAGACAAACTTTACATGTTCTCACTTATTTGTGGGAGCTAAAAATTAAAACAACTGAACTCACCAAGATAAAGAATAGAAGTATGGTTACCAGAGGCTGGAAAGGGTAGTGGATGTATCAGGGAGAAGTGGGGATGGTAAATGAGTACAAAAAAGATAGTTAGAAAGAATGAATAATACCTAGTATTTGCTAGCACAGCAGGGTGATTATAGTCAAAAATAATTTAATTGTACATTTTAAAATAACTAAAAGAGTATAATTGGATTGTTTGTAAAACAAAGGATAAATGCTTGAGGTGATGGATACCCCATTTACACTTATGTGATTATTATACATTGCATGCTTGTCTCTCAAATACCCCATAAATATATATACCTACTGTGCACCCACAAACATAAAACAAAAATTTTTTAAATGTACCTTGAAAACACTAATCAAAAGAAACCTGGAGTGTCTATATTAATATCAGACAAAGTAAAATTTAGAACAAATAAAAATTAGCAAGGGTAAAGATGAATAATACACAATGATGAAAGGGGTCAGTTTATGAAGAAGACAACAATCCCATATAGACATGCAACTAACCACAGAGCTTTAAAATGGACCATTATGGCTTGAATTGTTTTCCCAAAAAAATGGATTCAGTGAGCTGTGATCTAATACTAATAGTGTCTTCATAAGAAGAGGAGAATATATATAGACAGGAAGACCACTACATGATGTCAGAGAGAGTTTGGAGTGAAGCATCTACAAGCCAAGGATTGCTGGCAACATTGGAAGCAGAAAGAAAGGTATAATTCTTCCTATGGAGACTTCAGAGAGAAACGTCTCCGCTAGCTTCCCATGCCTACTTCATATAGTCCTTTCAAAGTAATTAATGTGCATTCTTAGAGCCACTTTTGAATGGTTTTGAATACCATTCTCCAAACAAATAAATACATAGGTTATGATGGAAAGATTAGATAGCTAGATGGATGCATATATGTGTAGCTATAGAAATATATATTGGTAGAAGATAGACAGGATGCCCAGAGCTCATGAGAGGGTACTTATTACCTGTTTGGAGCAGGAGAGAATATCTTGATGTTATCACAAAGCAAGAACATCTTCAGCAGTTCCTGGGAATAGTGTTAAAAATAATAGTGATCAGCCTGAAAAGAAGATTGCCTAGTTGTTCTATAGTAAGAGTTGGAGACTTTATAACGTACAAAAACTATTATTACAATTATTAGAATTTGTTAACCTGTTGTAATGCACTGAATGTTTATATTCCCACCCCCTAAATTCGTATCTTGAAATCCTAACCGTCAATATGATGATATTAAGAGGAGGGACTTTTGGGAGGTAATAGGATCATCAGGATGGAGCCCTCATAAATGGAATTAGTGCCCTTAATCCCTAGAGAGCCCAAAGAGCTCTCTTGTTCTCTTTGCACCATGTGAAGATACAACAGGATTGACTATCTGCAACCTGAAAGAGTCTTTACCAAAACCCAACTATACTGACACCCTGAAATCAGGCTCCTAGCCTCTAGAATTTTGAGAAAGTGTTTTGTGTTTAAGCCACCCAGTCTATGGTACTTCATTATAGCAGCCCGAACTGACTATAAGACACATGTGAAATATTGTAATTGTTTTGAGGATTAATGATCCTCAAAAGGGCCATATAAAATAAAGTACACTGATGAAAAACTCACAAAAATGAACAAATTATTCTACTGATAAAATAACTCATTGTCCTGATACTGTAAACTACCTTCATTGTGTATTTTAAGTGATAATTATAGACAGCCCATAATTTTAAAAAGTGTTTTAGAAAGAAAAAACACAACAACTTAAAACCAAAACCAAAACTTCAAATCAAAGAAGAAAAAAATGAAATATGCTAAGATGATACTATAAGAATATTTCATTTTAAGTCAGAGACTAGATGACCAGCATAGCATAATAATAATAATTATCATCATTATTATCATCAATAACAGAGTGAAGAGATGAGCCTCATAATGGGAGAAAATATTTGCAAACTATGGATCCAATAGGTGACTAATATCAAGAATATAAAAGGAACACAAACAACTCAACAAAAAGAAAACAACTCCACTGAAAAGTGGGCAAGGTACATGAATAGATATTTCTCAAAAGAAGATAAACAAATGGCCAAGAAGCATGTGAAAAAAAATGCTTAACATCACTCATCATCAGAGAAGTGCAAATTAAAGCCACAATGAGTTGTCATCTTATGTCATCAGGATGGCTATTATTAAAAAGTAAAAACAAAAACAAAAACAGACATTGGTATGGATGTGGAGAAAAGGGAACACTTATACACTATTCTTGGGCATGTAATTTAGTACAACCTCTATGGAAAACAGCACGAAGATTTCTCAAAGAACTAAAAATAGAACTACCATTTGATCCAACAATTTCACTATTGAGTATCTACCTAAAGGAAAAAAATGTCATATCAAAAAGATACCTGCACATGTATGTTTATCACAGCACTATTCACAATAGCCAACATATGGAATCAACCTGTGTTCATAAGTAGGTGACTAGATAAAGAAAATGTTATATGCAATCATTAAAAGGAAACAAGTCATGTATTTTGTGAGAACATGGATAGAGCTGGAGGCTATTGTCCTTAGAAACTAATGCAGAAACAGGAAACTAAATACTGCATGTTCTCACTTATAATGGGGAGCTAAGTGATAAGAACTTATGAACACAAAGAAGGAAACAACAGACACTGGGGTCTACTTGAGGGTGGAGGGTGGGCGGAGGGAAAGGAGCAGAAAAGATAACTATTGGGTAGTGGGCTTAATACCTGGATTATGAAATAATTTGTACAACAAACCCTCAAGACACTAGTTTACCTATGTGACAAACCTGCAGAAACCTGCACTTGTACCCCCGAACCTAAAAGTTTAAAAAATAAAATTATATATATATTTATCTGCAAACTATGCATCCAATAGGTGACTAATATCAAGATTCTACAAGGAACTCAAACAACTCAATGAAAAGAAAACAAATAACTCATTTAAAAGTGGGCAAAGTACATGAATAGACATTTCTCAAAAGAAGATATAGAAATGGCCAATAGCATATGGAAAAAAATGCTCAACATCACTAATCATCAGAGACATGCAAATTAAAGCCACAATGCACTATCATCTTATGCCATATGACTATATGTGTATACAAACACACACACACACACACACACACACACACACACACACCATAGAATATTCTTCAGCCATAAGAAAGAGAATGAAATAATTCCTTTTGCAGAACATGGGTGGAACTGGAGGTCATCATCTTAAGTGAAACAACTCAGAAACAAGTCAAATGCCACATGTTTTCATTTATAAGTGGAAGTTAAATAATGTGCACACAAGAACATAGAGAGTAAAATAGACATTGGAGACTTGGAAGGGTGGGAGTGTGGGAAGGGATTGAGGGATGAGAATTTACTTACGGGGTGCAATGTACATTATTTGGGTGATGGTTACACTAAAAGCCCAGACTTCACCACATAATATATCTGTGTAACAAACTGCACTTGTACCCCTTAAATTTATATATACAAAACTAAAACTCCTGAAGCATGGATCTGCTGCAGTTCTCTGTAGCTAGAAAATTAATCGTTAATTGACCTACTCTTGCAGTAAAGAAGAATGTGCTGGGATGATTAGCATTCATCACTTGTGCCTGATGAGCAAACAAGACCACATTCAGAGAATTCACATCAGACAGGTAGGTTAGGGGATGGGCAGAGGAAGGAAGTTATTTTCAGAAATAGGAAAATGGCAAAGGCAAGTGTATAAGTCTGTTCTCCTGCTGCTAATAAAGACGTAGCCAAGACTGGGTAAGTTATAAAAGAAAGAGGTTTAATGGACTCACAGTTCCACATGACTGGGGAGGCCTCACAATATTGGCAGAAGGCAAAGGAGAGGTAAAGTCATGTCTTACATGACACCAGGCAAGATAGCTTCTGCAAGGGAATTCCCCTTTATAAAACCATTAGATCTCATGAGACTTATTCACTATCATGACAACAGCATGGGAAACTGGCCCCCATGATTCAATGATCTTTCACTGGGTCCCTCCCAGGACACATGGGAATTATGGGAGCTACAATTCAATATGAGATTTGGGTAGGATCACAGCCAAACCATATCATTCTTCCTCTGGCCCCTCACAAGTCTCATGTCATCACATTTAAAAACCAATCATGCCTTCCCAGCAGTCCTCCAAACTCCTAACTCACTTCAGCATTCACTCAAAAGTCCACAATCCAAACTCTCATTTGGAACAAGGCAAGTCCCTTCCACCTATGACCCTGTAAAATCAAAAGCAAGTTAGTTTCTTCCTAGATACAATGGGGATACAGGAACTGGGTAAATACACACATTCAGGATTGGAGAAATTGGCCAAAATGAAGCGGTACAGGCCCCATGCAAGTCCAAAATCCAGTGGGGCAGTCAAATCTTAAAGTTCCAAAATGATCTCCTTTGACTCCATGTCTCACATCCAGGTCATGCTGATATAAGAGGTAGGTCCCCATGGTCTTGGGCAGCTCCACTCCTGTGGCTTTGCAGGGTACAGCCCCCCCTCCTGGATGCTTTCACAGACTAGTGATAAGTGTCTGTGACTTTTCCAGGTGCACAGGGCAAGCTGTTGGTCGATCTACCATTCTGGGGTCTGCAGAATGGTGGCCCTCTTCTCATAGCTCCATTAGGCAGTGTCCAATTGATGACTGTGTATGGGGGCTCCAACCCCACGTTTCCCTTCTGCACCACCCTAGCAGAGATTCTTCATGAGGGCTCTTCCCCTGCAGCACACCTCTGCCTGGACATCCAGGCATTTCTATACATCCTGTGAAATCTAGGCAGAGGTTCCCAAACCTCAATTCTTGACTTTTGTGTACTCACAGGCCCAACACCACATGTAAGCCACCAAGGCTTGGGGCTTTCACCCTCTGAAGCAACAGCCTGAGCTGTACATTGGCCCCTTTTAGCCACAGCTGGGACACAGGACAACAAGTCCAGAGACTGCACAAAGCAGCAAGGCCCTGGACCCAGCCCACAAAACCATTTGTTCATCCTAGGTCTCCTTGCCTATGACGGGAGAGGCTGCCATGAAGACCTCTGACATACCCTGGAGACACTTTCCCCATTGTCTTGAGGATTAACATTTGGCTCCTCATTACTTAAAATGGGTTTTACTTTTCTATTGCATCATTGGGCTGCAAATTTTCTGAAATTTTATGCTCTGTTTCCCTTTTAAACAGAAGTTTCAATTCCAAATGATATCTTTGTGAATACATAAAACTGAATGCTTTTAATAGCACCCAAATCACCCCTTGAATGCTTTGCTGCTTAGAAATTTCTTCTGTCAGATGCCCTAAATTGTCTCTCTCAAGTTCGAAGTTCCAGAGGTCTCTAGGATGGTACAAAATGCCACCAGTCTCCACTAAAGCATAGCAAGAGTCACCTTTGCTCCAGTTCCCAACAAGTTCTTCATCTCCATCTTAGAGCACGTCAGCCTGGACTTTATTGTCTGTATCACTATCGGCATTTTGATCAAAACCATTCAACAAGTTTCTAGGAAGTTTCAAACTTTCCCACATCTTCCTTTCTTCTGAGCCCTCCAAGTCTCTAGGCAGTTCCAAACTTTCTCACAATTTCCTGTCTCCTGAACCCTCCAAGTCTCTAGGAAGTTCCAACCTTTCCCACATGTTCCTATCTTCTTCTGAGCCCTCCAAACTGTTCCAACCTCTGTGTGTTACTTAGTTCCAAAGTCACTTCCACATTTTCAGGTATCTTTATAGCAACATCCCATTCCTGGTACCAATTTACTGTATTAGTCTGTCCTCATGCTGCTAATAAAGATATACCTGAGACTGGGTAATTTATAAAGGAAAGAGGCTTAACGGATTCACAGTTCCACATGCCTGGGAAGCCCCACAATCATGGCAGAAGGCAAAGGACAAGCAAAGGCATGTCTTACATGGCAGCAGGCAAGACACTTTGTGTGGGTGAATTCCCCTTTGTAAAACCATCAGATCTCATGAGACGTATTCACTATCATCAGGAAAGACCCTACCCCATGATTCAGTTATCTCACATGGGGTTCTTCCTATGACAGGTGGGAATTATGGGAGCTACAATTCAAGTTGAGATTTGGGTGGGCACAAAGCCAAACCATATCAGCAAGCTTCTTGCAGCTGCCTGAATCTTCCCTTTATTCAGTGTGAGCCACAGTAGCTGCTTGTTCTGTGATGGACTTGGGAAATAGTGAAACCCTTCCCTGTATCTGGTACCTAGGAGCAAACCATCATCTCATACTTCATGAGAACATCACCTCTTCTCTTTGACCATCAAGGAAACATACATCTTCCAACCATGGCTGTTGGTGTCTTTCACTCAATATTATTGTTCCTTTGAACAACCATGTGTGTAGAGACAAGTTAAACTGTACAGGGTCTTATTGCTATATTGAAGGTATTTCTCTACATTAAGTATAAGAAAGTTTGTTGAACGATATTTGTCTTGAGTGACCTGGTCATATTTATGTTTTGCAGTGAGTACTGTGGCTACAGTGTGACATCAGATTGTTGGAGCTTATAGGAAATGTGGGGTCTTTTAGGAAGCTCTTGCAGTAGTCCAGAAAGAGTCGGTGGTGGCTCAGACTAGGACAGAAGACAGCAAATCTTTTCCATAAAGAACCAGTTAATACATATTTTAGGATTTATCAGCAAAAGTCCTACTCAACTCTGCTGTTGTAGTGCAAAAATAGCAATAGACAACATATTAATGAATGGGCATGGATATGATTTAATTAAACTGTATTTACAAAAACAGAAGGTGGGCTGGGTTTAGTTTGCAGAATGTAGTTTGCCAATTCCTATGCTGGGATTATGAAAAAATGTTTTAAGAGATGGTTATGAAGTGAGTCAGAAGGTCTTTCTCAGGAATTGGATGTAAGGCATGAGAGAGAGACAGGAGTCCATAATGACCCTAAAGGTTGGTTAACTTCCTAGGCTGTTATTAGAGGTCCTTAAAGCCACCTTTTCATGTGTAGTGGGCATTAGCCAATATTTTGGGTTGTTCATTACCTTTGAACACCTCTCCTAAGCTTCCAATTTTCCACCTATGAATCCACACCACCCTACAGAAGCAGCCAGACATGTGGTTTCCCAGTTTCTCTTGCAACATAATACCTGACTTAGATTCTACCAGTCAGATGCCCCCATGTGAGACTGACCCACAAGTCTGTGACGCAATGTAGCGGATGCCATACAGACTCCACTCTGGCGGGTAGTATAAGAGAAGCCCAAGTACAGTAGTGACATTTCCTGATTCAGCATCAGTGCTGTGTGTGAGCTGCAAAGTCTGGGCCAAGTGGAAGTGGCCCATGAAGGAGGCCCATGAAGGAGGCTGTTTCCCTGAAAAGTCTCCAAATCTGATTCTCTCACTCTCCAAGATATTCTATGAATCACAGTATAGCTTCTAATAATTTTTTTCCTCTTTAAACTAGTTAGAAAGAGTAAAGCTGTCCATCACTAAGAAACCACGCTGATACCCTATTTGATGAGCTCTGGCTCCTTCAGTTTTACGTCCTGGTAAGAGAACTCTGTAGAACATCCTAAACCATTCTTTTCATGAAGCATCTTTTAGTCTCATCAGGGCTGTGAAGATTACACAGCAAAACATTTTTTAAAACTCAAAGGAAAAAAAGCAGTGTATGGTGCAGAATGATTAATAATAAAGTGCTAAGTTGTAGGGAAATAATCAGCTTGGAATTAAGTTTTCAAAAAAAATTACTGAGGATAGCAGTTGATAGGAAGGCACTGTAGGTTGGAGGAAGCCCACAATCAGAGCCTTAGAGGCTAGGGGAGACTGGACTAGCTTGTGTACACTTTGTGTGAGAAACCAAGTCAGGAGGTGTGTGGATGGGCAAGATCAGGTCATGCTATAGAGGATGTGGCACATCAGTGTGAGCGGGATGACCTTCAGAGCATCAGCGCCTCTGGCCTTTGATATTTCCTGGCATTTTCTCCCATTAGGCCTTTGCACATCCTGTTCCCTCTGCTTGCAAAGCCAGCTGCCCATTCTTCCCACTGCTGATCTCGGCTAAATATCATCTCTTGGTAGGGGCTCTATCTTAGGACAGGTACTCAGGGAACCAGGCTCTGAGATTTGCATGCAGGTATTTTGGAGAGTATCCTCTGATCAAGATCTGTAAGAGAGTCAGGAGAAAAGGAATGGACAGAGGGAGAAGGTGAACCATGGTGCAGCTGCACCAGAGGCCTTAGCCAACCCCATTGAGAGCTCTGGGACTGGGGTGGTCTTCAGAGTTGTCCTGCCCTGAACCAAGGGTGTCAGGCCTCTGTATCCCCATGTGGACCAGCCATTGAATTTGACTGTTCCAGGAAGGGTGTGCTTTCTTGAGTGGAGCAGCTCTTTTCAGCTGTGGGCAATGCCCCAAGATGGAGGAGAGGAGGATGAGCTCCATGGTCATGAAGTGAGGAATCTGTAGGCGGACTCCCACCAGTCCATCTCAAGTACATTCCATGTTAAATTTTTATAGCTATTGTTTTCTTTCCTGAAATGTATTGCAATTTGTAAATACATCTTTTTATGTACTCAATTACTAAATATCTCCCCCAATAAACTCTAAGGCTCATGAATACAAGGGCTACATCAATTATAATCAGCATTTTATCCCTAGTATCTAACAGGTTGCCTGACACAACTAATGTTTATCAAATGAATGAATGAATAACTAAAAAATAAAGAATCAGTGCAAGAAAGCAGACATGGCTGACGTTGATGGTTGGATTGGAGCAGGGCATCTGCTCTGGTATGGCCTGGATCAGGGAAGGAGGGACTGGGATTATGGTTGCCTAAAGGCCTGGGAACTGCAGAGGAAAACACTGCACAGTGAATGGGGTGCCAGAAGAGAGTGTTAGTCAAAGACACACCTGACTTGCCTATGTTTTGTGAAAGACCAGCCCTGCCTTTGACTTTGCTGACATTGAATGACACAAACCAATAGGGTTTGAAGCAGGAATTCAGGATGGAAGTGTGGTTTGGAGATGTCCAACAGGGGCTGGTGCATCACCAACAAAATCTCTAGGAGAGCTCAGAGCACTTGCTGTCAGAAGATGGTTTGTGTCTCAAATCATAGTGCAGAGAAGTGGTAAAATTAATTGTTAGTGAAACAACTCCTTGTAAGGGTGAGTGGTTCTGCAATCCATAATGCATGCTCACATGGTAATACATTAAGGGTGAGATTTGTTCTCAACACTAAGACACCAGGTAACTAATCAAAACCCTACTTCATCCCCACAAACCTATAGGCAATGTATTGGGCTGCACATTGCGGTTGATACAGGACTTTCTATTCAAATGGAACAGATTATATAGCTCAAGACATTATGAGGTTGGAGTGTGAAAATAATGTCTCAAAGAGAAAAATACCATGAAAACTCAGGCCAGAGGCATTATGCCCCCATATCACATAAACTTGTGCTGCAAATTATAGCTTCCACTTCCTGCACAGGGACACATTTAAAAAAATAAACAAACATTTTCAGTGACAATTTGAACCAAGCTCATAGACAAAGAAATATAAACTCTTAGTTACTATCAGTTTGGATAAAAAGCAAGGAATGGAAAAGGAGTCTCTCAATGAGCCCACAGTTCAAGTTACTAGGGAACAATTTGGGGGATGTCACTGAGGCCCACAGATTAGAGGAAGTGTGTCATCAGAACAGAGCACACATACTGTGGGTTGTTCCTCCACCTGTTGGAGGATTGTGCATATATGTCTTCAGGGCAACATCTATGACCCACCATCTTGGTATCACAAGAATAGATCCCAGTAGCATAATCATATTCCTATAAATTTACTTTTCTGTTTTTATTGACCTTTCAAATATAGCTTTCCAATGAGAGGAAAACTCCAGCAGGTGTGAGCTCTGGCAGGCCTCGGTGAAATCAATGTTGAAGAAAAAGCAAAAATATCTCAGTGAAAACTGAAGAAATGTCATTTTAGAGTTTCGGAAGGGGATTCCAGGTAAAGCCAGGGCAAGGAGGAGCAGGCTTGGGAAGGTCAGGAATGCTTCCTGGAAAAGGATCAGTTGGAAGACTGTCCTTATCTAAAGGTCTGCACTGGATCCTTTGGACTTTGGTGCCCCAGTAGGTCCCCTTATTCAGCCCCTGCAGTCTGTCACTTCACCAGCCCTTCCTTACCTTAAAGGTAAAAGGGTATCTTCAAGATCCCAGGTCACCTGGAATTTGTCATGCCTTCAAGAGTCTTGCTCTACTAATTAGACAAAAATTCAGGGAGATAGAGACATAGGGAACCCTAGCTAAAAACAATAGTGATGCAGGACTTGAGTGACTTGACAAGACTGTAGGTAGGAGCCATGGTAAGTCATTTGCCTTATATACTTTTTTGGCCTACCACACAGTGTCTCAGTGCCTAGAGAATTACAGAGCATATCATGCACTCGGTGCTCTAGCTTCAGGTCAAGAGAAGGCAACAGGTTGACTCAAAGAGAAAGTCCTTCATCTACAATGAAGTCTTTGACTTGTTGGTTGCTTCCTCAAAGAACGTTCACAATGACTCAGGTAGGTGTCACTTACATAAACTCTACAGCTCATCCCCCAGAAATTTGTTTTCCTCTCAGCTACACCTCAGAGATCCTCCATATGTTACTTCTACAGAGGATTTCACTTCCCCCTTCCCTCTCCTTTCTTCTCCTACTCCCACTCTTAAGTGGAGAGCAGGGCCTCAAAATAGACAGCACCCTCACCTCTAGCCATTGCTGCCTATTATGAAACGAGTTCTTGACACACCCACGTTTCTTAGAGTAGTTCCACCTGTGAATCTAGGATCTTTTTTCTACCTACCTTTTCTGCACCCTGGGATTCTGGTATCCCTGATAATGAGTGAGTGGTTTCATGCTCCTCAGAATCTGGAAAACGAGTCAACACCCCAGCTTTGGGTGTGGGAGGGAGTGGACCAGGGCTGGGGATGTAGCTGAAATCCCGTTATCGGTTCCACAGGCAGAAATCACCATCACTCCATACTCTCAACATAGTCACATTGTTCACATATTATAAAATGATAGAGTGCAACATGGTGAAATATATCATTGATTTGCCAATAATAGGTGTTGGTGTATAAGTCTAACTGGCGGTGCAGCCACCTGAGGTATTGATTTTACTGTCTAATGGTTGAGAGAGATGTTATCTTGATTAATTAGAAGTCAAAAACAAAAGCATCTTCTATTAGATCTCTTGTGGCATTCACCTGAAAAAAATTCTACATGTGTCCTGAAAATGTTGGAAACCTAGAAGGACAGAGTGAGGAGGGAGCAAACCACCTCTTCCGCTACCTGTCCTGAGTGAAGATAATGTCTATGAGTACCAGGCAAGCTGATGTGAGTTTACCGACAGAAAAAGGAGCTCCCATATTTTTCTTCCTTTCAACTCAGAAATTAAGAAAAGAGAAGGCACCACTAAATATGGAGTTTTAGCCTGAGCTCAGTAAGGCAGCTTTTCTGTTCTTGGCTGGGTATAAAGATTCACTTCTCCTGACATCGCAACGACTGATATGCAATCAGATACAGGATTTCCTCTACAAGAGTCAGTACAGAAGCATCTGGAAGATAATTTCCACAATCCCTGGGTATAATGCTATTATTCTTAAAAATGAAAAGCATATGCATATCATCTTCATGACTGCTAAATTTGGGTCAAGGCATACTTTTACAGAAAATTCAAAGGAGTCAGGGAAAGGGAAATATTGCTTGAATTCTAGAATAAAATTATTTCTTGACCTTACAATACTAACCCACACAGCATGATAAGCTATACTATAACAAAATACTATAATGAGAGCTGATATTTCTTTTGGATTAGGGAGATAATTTCCACAAAACAAGCTTCTTTGGGTTGTTGTTTTTCTGCATACATTTTTTATGATCTAAGACTTTCTCCAGTTCTTCAGTTTGAATACTCCCTATATCAATGAAGCTGAAGGTGAATCTATCTGCTATTGTGGACATCAGAAGAGGCTGAGTTGTGAGCATACCTGGAAAACACTCTGAACTGCCTATACTAAAAATTAACTGCTGTGTCATTTATGAACTATCTGACGTTAGGAAAATTATATGGCCTTTCTAAGCCTTAGCATTCTATTTGCTGTCATTGATTTATTCAACAAATATTTATCAAAATGAGGAGAGTACAGTGATAAGCAAAACGACTTGGTCCGTGTCCATGTTGGAGCTTACGTTACAGTTGTGTTGTTCTGAATGGGATATTGTATGTAAAAGGGCTTTGCAATAGATGATATGTTCAGTAACTCTAAGATACCACTGATATTTTTATTGCAATTACCAGATGATTTCTGTCTTAGGGCTATGGTAAAGCCATCATGGTAATGTTTATTCAAAAGTCTAAGCTACAGATTTGAAAGACTGTTTGCCAAGTTCACTTTTTAAAAACAGACATTTTCCCAGCTAGTAGAGAAGTTTTTACCTGCAGAGCTCAGATAAGAGAACAGTCACCTGGGTCAAGGTCACCTTGCTGAGGGCCCCAGGAGGCAGCCTTTTTCTGCAGCTTGACTGAGAATCTATATCTCTTGCCAAGAGTCAGGATGCTACTCTTTCCCTAAATGCTTTCTAATCTTCTTGCCATTTCTCAATTTCCACATTAGCCAGGTCAAATCAGACCAGATCTTGGCTTGAAGTTAATTCGTCTATCCAGGTAAGACATCCCCAGTTCCCATTTTGGGCCAGGCTGTGTGCCGTAAGTCAGAGGAGGCAGGGAACCTCTCTGCCCCTCTGGGGCTCCCTGGTTTAGCTGAAAGTCCTCAGGGAAGTCCTAATTTTCTCTTTTTGTGCCAATTGTGAGGGAGAAGCACAGAAATGAACCCCTGGCTGCCTGGAGGGAGGCGGGGTGGGGACTTGCATAGTAACCTTCCCTCATCCACCTATTTCATTGCTCTGCACACTTAGTGAAAAGAATGGCCTAAGAAAACTGCCTCAGCACCACACAATTTATAGGCAGAGAGTGGTTTAAAGGAACCAATTTTTAAAGCTTCATGTTAAATTTATGTGGGTTTTTCCAAGGAGTTTCCCAGTTTACCAGATATATATATATATCTGGTAAACTGGGAATAGATATACATATATCTGGTAAACTGGGAAACTCCTTGGAAAAACCCACATAAATTAAACCTGGTGCTTTGTGTGGTGCCTATCACTGTGTGTGTGTGTGTGTATGTGTGTGAAGTGTCCACGGTTTAGCTATTCAGTTATCCCCTTCCTCCTAGTGAGGAAGGGATTTCATAAAGGGAAACTCCTTTTCTCTGACACACTGAAATGATTCACTGAAAATAAGAAGCACAAATTCCTCTAAAAAGGCATCAAACATACTCCCAGGAGTCCTAATTGGCACCCCCAGCATCTGTTCAAGTCTTCAGGACATCTTAGCCTTTTCAGTAGATGGACGGTGCCTGCAGCAAACACAGTAACCAGGGCTTTCCTGCCAGTTCCTGTGGGATAGTTGTGTGTGGTCATTGTTAATGACAAGCAGCTTTTGATTCTTCTGTGTTTATTTTCTTCAGCATATTCTATTCTATCCTATCAACATAATTCCTCCATAGCATCACTTAGTTGAAACTGATTATTTCACGGAAGATAAAACTGAGGTCCAGAGACTGAAATAATTTCCCAATATGATAAAGGAATTCAAAGACCAATGATAGGCATTAATTCTGTGTCCATTGGAACCTCACTGGTTCTTCAAGACCCAATTCAAGGCCCCCACCTCTTCCAAGATACATTCTCTGAACCCTATTCTTTCCCCTTCATGGGGCTGCTCTTTCTCCTATCCTGTGCCTGGCTGACTGCTACCCATCATTCAGGTGTCATTCTCAATGACACTTTATCACAGAACTTCTCTCTGATCACTCCATCTAAATTACATCTGCCCCTAAATTTTATCTGAGGGTGCACAAATGTTTTCTTCCATAATACGTTTTTTTATTTTTTTGCCTGTGTTTTGTTTATGTCTGACTCTCGCAGTAGATTGAAAACACCCTGAAGGTAGGAACTAATGTCTACTTGGTTCACCAAATTAAACCTGGTGCTTTATGTGGTGCCTATCACAGAGTGGTGCTTCTGTTGAATGAATTAACACAAGCATCTCCCACCCATTATATTGTTTCTCCCCATAGACCCTGAGAGTAACATTTTCTGCATCACATGATGCTTGGTACATCATATATGGATTTATTGTTATATTTTAACATGTCCTTGTGTTACCTTTTCTGATAATAGTATTTACTAATGATTAATAGCTGTATATTTGGTGTTTGCTATTTTTCAAGAACTGTAGTATCTTATACATATTAAAACAATTTACCCTCAGAAAAACTATTTTAGAGGTGAGGAAACAGATTCAGAGAGATTGAAAACATATCATGCCGAGCTTGCTAACAATTTTATGGCAGAAAAGTTGTTTTACACATAGTGTAATCAATCGTACCAATGTATCCAGGACTGTACCGGTGTTCACGATGAAGATCCCATCCCATGTCCCATGAAATCCCTTAATCTTGAGAAAACTGAGATCGCTGGTTATCCTAGCTATACTCCTTTGTAGAACAAGTTTCACTGTGTTATGCACTGGAGAAGAAACTTACATTTTTGCAGTATCAGCCATCTGCCTAAAAATACACTTCATTTCCTAGCTATACAGTGTTTGGTGTTATGGAGAAAATATTAGGTGGTGTCTAGGTATTTAGGATTGTAAAGATAGGGCTCACATTTTACACAGTTTTTCTTGCGTCGTTTGCCTTACACTAACATGAAAATCAGCTCTCCCGGGGCATGCTCACGCCCATGTCATTTTGCACATAGTGGCTGTCTCCCTCTCCTGCATGCTGGGGTAGAGATTCCTTTACTGGAATCTCTGGACAGTGAGTAATCTGAAGGCACTTAATATTGCCCTAGGGACCTGATTCAGTCAGTGTTTGATCAGAGAAGCAGAGCCACCAGGAGACTTTATAGATATAAAAATAAATATATACTGGCACTGAGGCCTGAAGTCCATAGCAGAGGGCAAGGCAAGAAAGACAGATCCAAAGTAGGGGAAACGAGGACCAGCCAGGACCTCCAAGGCTGGGCTGGAACTCCGGAGGGCCAGCTGGCACCCATGTTGGTTTCTCACCTCCTACAGTCTAACAACTTTGAGGAGAAGCTGGTCCCATTTTTTCTGTTGGCTCCCAGGCCAGGCATAGGAAAAGCTGAAGCAGAAGATTCAGCAGGAGCTGGGGGAGGCTTGAGCCTGCCTGCTGTCCTGTGCCAAGAAGAAGAGCCAGAAGATAACCATAATTATGCAGAAGCTGCTTCCACTCACCTACTGAGAGTCAAGCAATCGGGCCATACCTCTATTTCTGCCTTCCAGATCTCACATAAATGTCTCTTGGGTCTTACACCAAGTTGAAAGTATTCAGAGAAGGGTATTGTGGGAAATGCAGTTCCATTTTAACTAAGTGTCTCCAATGCAAATCCACCACAGTCCACCTCTTGTTTTCTCAGCATCCATAAGTATCCCTTGCAATCATAAATAAAAATAGGAAAATTATGTGAAGAATTCTGATACACTAACACTGCCCTGGTGACCTCACAATCTCAAAGGCCAAGAGCATTCTCAAAGCAAGCTGCATCCAATAACCTTACTGATCCAAAGCTACATTTTGCCCTTGTTCTCATCACTACACTTTGCAGCTGGATGGCATATTTCTTCTTTATTCTGTGTTTTTATAATTTTTTCTAAATTGATTCCTACTAAATATTGTGTGGGAGGCAGGATGAGGTTACTAAATTCGTGTTACAGATTTGGATTTTGAGAGTTTGTATATTGCCAAAAGCTCAGGTAGGGGACTTGAATTCTGGCCTCCTGACTTTTGTCCCAATTGGGTAACAGGCACAAGTGAGCCTTTCTTTTCTAAGGTGCCTTTATCATTTGGAAAAAAAAGGATTTTGCTGACCTACTTTGGAAAACACAAAACAGTGCAAAAAGGAAACAAGAAATCTATGGTAGATATATAAACTAGGTGGTATTTTTAAAGGAGAGTTGGAGTCTCGCTCTGTCTGTCCCCCAGGATGGAGTGCAGTGGTGCAATCTCGGCTCACTGCAACCTCCACCTCCGGGTTCAAGTGATTCTCCTGCCTCAGCCTGCAGAGTAGCTGGGACTACAGGTGCGTGCCACTACACCCAGCTAATTTTTTTTGTAATTTTTGGTAGAGACAAGTTTCACCATGTTAGCCAGGATGGTCTCGATCTCCTCACCTCATGATCTGCCTGCCTTGGCCTCCCAAAGTGTTGGTATTACAGGCGTGAGCCACGCGCTCAGCCACTTTACATCATTCTCGTACACATCTGTTTATGTGCATGCCTTGTCATCCAAACTAGCCTGTAAGCTTCTCCAACAAGAGAATTGCATCGTTTCTTCTCATGTTCCTCTTTCTAGTGTCCCACATACAGGGATGCCTGCTTTACAAAGCAATGCTTGACGGCATGTCATGCCCACAAAGGTTTCATGCAATGAAAGCCTTAAACACAGGAATCATTTATACAATTCAATCTCCAGGGAGCCTTTGGATAAAGCTGCATGGTGGACAGAGGAGCTCCCCAGTTGGCCTCCCGAAAATGGGCCCCTGCACCGAGCATCTCCCAAATGCCCCCAAGAGCAGCAGTTGTGCAAAGCGCAGAAGGCATTTCCCCAGCCTCTTTATCATCACCTGAGTCAGGTCCATGGACAGTTAAGAAGAGCTTGGCTAATTCCGTCAGTTTGGCTCCCTCTGCCCTGTTCTGACTGACAGGCCAGGCCCCTGCTCATTCCTGAAAACCAGCATCAGGGAATGACATACAGTTTGATAACATAAGATGCTTAGGTTTTTTGGCTCAAGTGAGATGTTCAGAGCTAATAGCCCTGTGAGCTGAGTTTTAGCTGTGATCTGCACCTTGAGATATCCGTTATGTCTGGCTCAGGAAAAAGTGAAAAGAATGAGAGCTTATTTCTAGAAAGGTTTCCGATGAGCAGCATTTGTCATTGAAGGGGAAGATGGGTATAATTAGCTTGTCAGTCTAGTTTGGGCTGAGCAGGCTGTCTCTGCTAAGAAAGATGGACTAACTGCCAGGGCCACTGACAGGCAGTCGATAGCGCAGCAATTAATGTCATAAATAATTCCAGAACCAATTACATCAAAATGGACTCAGAGCTTTAAAAAGGTACAGAATTCTCTTATTCTTCCTGCTAACAGCAAGAAACAGCTTTCATTTTTCTCTGTAATTACTTTTCATTGTATATAGCAATACAGCTGAGCTTTTCTGTCCATATTTAAGCCTTGTCTTTCTCCAAGTCTCTTCCCCCACCACCAGCCTCCCTCCTTCGCCCCACAGGACAAGGCTGTTAAAGTCGATCTTCCCTGCCAGAGCAGTGGGGTGAATGCATAATCTTTTAACTTGGCTGTTGCAGAAGAACTCCAGCTACACCTAAATGATTAAGAGCCAAGTTTTTGAAAATGTCATGGACCATGACAGCAGAGTGCCCCAAACAATGGCATTTGGAAATGAAGACATTTGAGAAATAAATGGATTTGTCTTATTATTTTAAAGGTTGCTGTGACTTTGCTTACACTGAATTTATTGATTTTTTCCCCCTTCTCCTTCTTCTTCCTCTTCTTGTTCCCCTCCTCCTTCTGTACAGTTGCAGGCATAGAAGCCAGGCCAACTATTCCCTCTACACTGCAACCACAGTTCAATACTGCCCATGTGTGCTAATGGGCATTTTTTTTTTTCAAAGGAGGATCAGTCTCTTTAACACAGCGTTTTACTAAAAAGCTATTCTCTTGAGCTGTCTCAACTCTTCAGCTAGTTCTCAGTGCATTACAGTACATATGTAGATAATGCAAAGGCTATTATACCCATAATAGTAATGACATACCAGATACCACTGGTGCTAATAGTCTCTCTCTCTTTCTTTTTTTTTCTTTTTTTTTTTTTTTTTTTTTTGCTGTTGTTGCTCTAACCCATCAGTTGCCTCTGTGGCTGGTTTAGAGAAAGGAGGGGATTGTGGGAAAGCAAATTACTATAGTATTCATTCACAGCTTTGTTCTAGGCCTGACAAACATTTCCAACTTTTCAACCATGGTGGCATTTACTCCAGAGGGACCAGGGAAAATGGCTGATGAAGCTCCCACCGTTTTGAAACCAGAAACAGCTGCCGGTGTCGCTTGCAGTTTGCTGAGTGTGCTCTGGCTCCGAGCTCCTGCCGCTGACGGCTCTCCCTGTAGCAGTAGGTGTCACTGCGGTGAGTGGTAATTACAGCGGAAGATTTTAGAGGACACGGGATAATTAGGCCAGTCCTGTGCAGGCATAAACACTGACATTTACCATATTAAAAAGCAGAGATGTCGGCATTTTCCTCCTCCCACCCCTACCCAGACCACAACAATAGCAACCTTACCAACAAAGGCAAGTTTTCAAGAGAACAAAGGGTCTTTGCATTTGAGGGCGTTTGACTGGGCTCCTGGTGCCGTGCGGTTCCTTGGTCCCATTTGGGTTCTGCTCATCACTTGGGAAAACATCCAGCTGAATCTTTATGGCTTACACTCATTCGTCTTGGATCCTGCAGAATGCCATAGCCTAGGTATGATGGCAGAGGAGGTGGTGGGGCATGATAAATTATACCATCCAGAGAGCACCTCTTCCTTTCCACTGTGGGCTGGGCACAAGGTGGCATCTCTCAATTCTACCCTCTCCTTGACCTGGGTGATGCCATGGCAGTAACAGCAGGTATATTTCCTGGTTCTCCAGCAAATGACAGTCAGGCAGTAGGAAGGTAGGTGAATACAAACACTAGTCCTACAAACCCAAACTACCCCTCTAAGGGCTGAAGCGGCAATATCCTCTCACCCTCTGTCTGAAATAGAAATGGAACAAGTGTTTGCAGAAAGTTCAATAATGCCTAGGCTGCAGCTGCAACCTACTCCAGGGAGCCCTTCTGAAAGATACTGGGGTGCTCAAATGCAATACTGTAGATCCAGAAGAACCTGTGTTTGAATTTCAGACTGGCCACTTTCCTACTAAGGGATGCTGGGTCACTTAGTTCCTCAGTTTCCCTTTTATAAAATGAGAAAATGAAAGTGCTTATTTCAGAGTTGCTATGAAGATAAAATTAAAAAGCACTGAGTACACAGAAGAATTGCATAAAATGGTAAAATTCTTTCCCATTGCAAAAGTTCATTTGCCGCAAGTGGGGAACTGTGTTTGAGGTTGATTTTCCCCAGAGAAATAAGGCTGAAGTCTCAGAGCTCTATGCATGGGGGGAATGACAGTGATTAAGTGAGAAACCCTGGCTACTCTCTGAAGGCAAGACCTCCAGGATGTTTGTGCTAAAGTGGGGTGGATCCACTCTCACCTTTGCTTCCTCACAGGTGCTGCAGATACAGGGAAGGGCTTTCGTAAGTGAAACCACACTCTTATCTTTTGAATGGGAACTCCTCAATATGGTCTGGATTTAAAAACATCCTCCCAAACACGACCCCCGTCGTGGTCTACCCAAGCATTTGACTTCTTTGCAGTGAGGGCTCAGGGCCCACATCTCTTAATGTGGGTTGTTTAGCATGGGGTCATGGAGCCTCATAGTCTGGGAGAGAAAGGCAGTGTGGACCCATGGGAAGAGCTTGAAGCCTTTGATCCAGGTAGCTATGAGGAAACTGGATGACCCTAGGAAAATTACTTCAACTCTCTGAACCTGAATTTCCTCATTTAAAAATGGGAGAAAATAACCCACCTCCACCCACAAGTGCCAGCCCAGGTAAAGCACCTGCCCGTGAGATATGGAACCCCTTTCCCTCCGTTTGGGTATTCCCTTTCTCATCAGTAAAGGACTGAGTCTCCTCACAAGGAGCCTGCGAGGCTCTAGTGTCAAGTGGTATACAGATAGGAAGGATCTCCTTGTTGTTATTATTCATGGTCTCCAAGGAGTTTTCTGGGTGTGGCTACTCCCAGCCTCAGGATGCTGGGCTCTGAGTTCCCTCTCCTGATGAGGGCAACAATGCAGCTTAGCTAGAGAAGGGTCCAACTCTAGCAGCTGTATTTTCCAAATTAAAAATAAGCACAATTTTTTTCGACTATTTCTAGCTGTGAGAGTCAGCCTAACACTGTTCTGGACACAGAAACATCAGAATTTCTGAAACATTTCAGTGACATAAAAGACTAGGACTGCATATTTTAAACAGTAACCAACTTGGACCATGTGGCTGCACTGGAGATGTAGGTCCCCATGGCAGCCCTGAGAAGATGCTCCAACCATGATCTTTACAAGCCAAATTTTGCTTGAGGAGGAAGGGCCAAGGCAAGATTGGTGGTTAAGCCAACAGTAGGAGCATGTGGCACAGGAGCAGCCTTTAGGGCTGGGGTGGTTCTTTGGATGGTGTCTGAGATAGTTTCCAGAGTCATGCTCCTTGTCCTCATTGCTGTGTTGAGAGTTTTCTCTGCTGTGTAAGGTCTTGGGAAGTCATCCTCCTGCCTCTCTTTTCCTTAGATCTAAATGAACTGGATTCTTGTCCACCCCTATAGGTACTATGAGTTACTTGATCAGCACAAGTAACTTGTTTGGATAAACAAACTTAGATTCAAATTCTAGTTCCACTACTTACTTGCTACAACCTTAAACGAACTAATAATTCTAGACTTAATTTTGCTTTTCGTTTATTTCTTTTCTTTTTTTGATATAATGGATATATATATATATATATATATATCTACTTCATAAGGTTTTAGGAAGAATTACATACATTCAATGAGACAGTCATCACAGTAGTAAAAGGAACAGTTGGAGGTTAGTAGCAATAATAATACCAGTAGAAGAAACTGTGTTTGAAACTCTTGCTGAAGTCACAACTACAAATGATCATAGCTGGAATTCCAACTCATTTTCTGACTTTAAAGCCCATGTTGAAAATACTGTGTAAAATGCACAAAGCACCTGGCAGGGAGTCATGTCATCTGTGATTACTGGTTTCTTTCTTGCTTGAGTTGGATGACAGTCCTAGGTCATCTGATTGGATTTTGGATTCATTTGAGACATCTGGAACCTCTCTTGGGATCTTTTTCCTCCTAGGGCCTTTGCAGTGGGACAGATGGGCTCTCTACACTACTGCCGATTTCAGGCTCGTTCTCATTGGAACATTAAGAAGTGGGTTTGGTTGGTGATACTGGCTGTGGAATTTCTGCATAGAGGTTGGTAGAAAACCCCAAGCAAGGGAGTCTAAGATACTAGAGTATTGCACATTTAGTATTGCTAAACTGTTTGAAGTGTGTGTGTGTGTGTTTGTTTCTCCTGTGTAATTCAGGAAGTCCCCAAATCTTACTCCCACCCCCACACCAGCCAGAATCTCTCTCATTATCTTCACTTTCCAGGTCTGTTCCTCTGAACTCCCTTGCTAATAGAGGTCAGCATGCCAAGGTATGTCTTGTTATATTCCAAGGTCACTTCAGTTCACTTGATTGTAAGCTGCAAAAGAGTAGGAATTTCTACCATTGTTGTTGGTCAATGTATCGTATCTCCTAGAACAATGAATGGAACATGGGAACCACTCAGAAAACATTTGTTGAATAAATTAATTTTATTTAAGTTGAGCTCTTTGAAATTTCAGATGTTCAAAGAGCCTTTTATCTCTGAATGAAGAAAACCGAGTTTTCCAGGACAAAGAAAAACCATGCACACAGAAAACCAACCTCTAAAATTTCAGGTTAAGTTTAATTCTTTTAAATTGCCAAGCTCTATTCTTATCAAAGGAAATTCAAATGTGTCTGCCTGTTAGGGCTGCTGCAAGCTCAGACTTCTGGTGGCTAACTTAAAACTACTTTCTTGGAAGGTTAGAAAGGTAGGCATATCTCATTTCCTTTTTGCTACTTTGAAACCCTTCTGCACATTGTTTGTCATCTGAATTTTGAGTGTTGAGGACTAAAGGAAAGAATGTAGATCTTTCATCAAAGCTTTGCGCCATCCTTCAATTTGATAAGTATGCCTTCATGCCTTCGATGTCATCATTCAAGTTTTTGTACAAAAACTAAATAATATCAATAAAAACATTTTGAAAAGTTACCGTTTTCTATGTTCTAACATATAATACTTACACATATACTTGCATTAAATAAAAATATTGATTACTACTTACACATAGTTTCTGTACTTCTTGACTAGCCAAAAATCCAGTTCTGTGAAGTCATTATTTTTTTAAGCTGGTACTCTTCTCACCATAACCTTCCATAAATAATCTCATAATGGTCAACAGAAATACATTTCTTTCTCCCCAGGTAGAGTCAGCTCTCTGAATGGAAACCCTAGAGTAACTCCTGTGTTTATTAACAAATGAAAATATTATCAAGAGTAGCACCCAAGAATGAGAGCTAGGAGATCATCGAGCAATGCATCTCATGCAAGTGTGCAAAGCAAAGAAAAATAATCTCCTTCTTGGCCCATTATTGTTAAACAGAATGCAGAGTTGACTTCTGAATGTTCAATCAGTTTTTCAGTCAAATTCTTACTTGACTTGACTATGCCACTGCTCTTGGGTTTCAGCCTGAGTTGAACATATATTTTCAAGGCTTAAGAAGGCATCTCTAAAACAAAATTCAGAAATTATTTATTTCTTATACTGAGCAATCTGTGTCCACGCGTAAAGAGTAAAGAAGGAGGATTTAGTTGGAAAAATCTATAAAATGAAGTACAGATGTAGGCATAGAATGGAATGATCATTCCTCTGGTCTTGTAGTGAGCAGACGTTTTAGATTCCTATGATGTCATATCAGCACTTAACCCAGAAGTGTCTGAACACTGTGAGCCAATAAATTAACTTGGATTGGATTTCTGTCTCTTTTAGCTGAAAAAGACCTAACTCAGTATCAAATGGTTACCTCTTTCATTAGTTACTTATTCCATAAGTTACTTTCCCTTCCTACTTCTTTATCTTGACCACCTCAAGAGAATATCTCATTCTTTTCTATCCTTAGAAAACTTGCAATCTTACTTATTATTTAGAATATCTCATTTCATACTTTACAATATTAATTTTTTAATGTACACACATGGTTTTTATCAACAAATAGTAAGTTTGTGGAATGCATGATAATATGCATCTTTAAATTTCTTAACACCTGGTGCAATTTCCTTATACAGAGTAGGTGCTCACTTAGCATTTAGAAATGAATATTAATGGTAGATTCACGAAAAGTTCCACCTGCCAAAGTGTTAACAAAGTCTTCATTTATTAACTCATTCAAGTATGTGTTAGATATTTACTATATTTTTGGTAGTATGATAATGAAATTAGTCTGAAGATACATGTGTTCTTCTTCAGAATTGTCATAAATTCCTAGCATGGTTGTATGGATGAAATAGGGGACAGAGACTTTGGAAGTAACAATTCCTGGGATCATTTCACGTTCAAATGCAGCAGATAGCTCAGCTTGTTGGAGGAAATACAGATGAGAATTCTCTGTGTTTAATATCTGTCATTAAAATGACAGCAATAAAGCCTAAATTCCAAAAAGGGAAAATCAGCTGGGTCCTTATAGATTGTCACAGCCAAGAGCAATAAAAACTAAATCAATCACAGATCATGGCAATAGATAATTTAGCTAGTACTGGAAATTAAATGAAAGGACATTTCCAGCACTCAGCCCCCATTGTGGGACATTGAACATGCCCTCAGAATTCAGATGGGCTTGTTCAACAGTCTAGGGTGAAGATGGGAGGAAGAAGGGAAAATTATTTAAAAGAAATTTAAATTGCTTTGTTTCCTTATTCCTCTGAAGGTTGCCTTTGTTATTACATTGCAGTATTTTATCATCAACGTTTCTGACATGCCCTGGGTTTCTTGGCATTTCCACCGTTGTTCAAGGGGAGGAAAAGTGGTTCTTTTGAGAGTGGTGCCCTGTAGTCTGGGCAGCTGGAACCCAATAATCAGCTCATTGTTAGGGCCAGTTTTGGAGAAGAGTTTTCTGGAACAGAAGAAATATGGAGAGGGGCAAAGAGCACCTCTAGGACCCAGGACATCGGTGTTTCAGACCTGTCTTTGATGCTATCAACCACAAATCAACAAATCTGGGCTTCAGAACTCTCATTGGCAAAGGGAGAGGATTAGACTCAACCATCTTTCAGAACCTGTCTGGTGCTAAAGCTCTGTTATTCTGTCACAAATGATCAGTGTGAAGAACAGAGTTTCAGTATCATGGGGTTTGCTGCTAGAAGAGTTTGGCTAAACTACAAAGTTTGGCTATTAGCTATGAAGTTTAGCTAAACTACGAAGTCTGGCTATATTCAAGAAATGCCTTGAATGTAGGAGAACCTTTCCCCCCCACCCCTGCCTAGAAAATTTAACATCTAGAATTTGTGAGTGAATGAATAACTGGTGGGCAGTCTTCTACTCTTTATGGATTTGATCCAGTTCAACTGCAGCATTCCCAGTGAGGGAAAATTTTTCTTATTTCAAATAAAATATTGTGTCCAGGTAGAGTGGCTTACACCTGTAATTCCAGCACTTTGGGAGGCCAATGAAGAAGCCTCTCTTGAGTCCAGGAATTTGAGACCAGCCTTCACAACAGAGTGATGCCCCATTTCTACAAAAAAGATGAAAAGCTAGCCAGGCCTGGTGGCATGTACCTGTAGTCCCAGCTACTTCAGAGGCTGAGGTGGGAGGATTACTTGAGTCCAGGAGTTCCAGACAAGGCTGAGCAACATAATGAGACATCATCTCTACAAGATAATAAAAAAATCAGGTGGGCTTAGTGGCATGCACCTGTAGTTCCAGCTACTTGGGAGGCTGAGGCAGGAGATCACTTGAACCAAGAAGGTCAAGGTTATAAGTGAGCTATGATCATGCCACTGCACTCCAACCTGGGTGACAGAGAGAGATCCTGTCTCTTACTTTAAAAAGTACATATATATATAAAACATATAAATATATGTTATAATTGTATATTTTATTTATGTATTTTATATATAAACACATGTTATAACTATATAATATATTATATAATATAAATGTGTGTGTGTGTGTGTGTGTGTGTGTGTATGTGTGTACAGCCTTCTCCTCTGCGCTGATGTAAATTTCTGGATTCATTTCCAGTATTTGCTTTCTTTGAAGAAAACTGCCTTCTGTTTAGTTTCTGGTTAAGATATTTCCACTGCTTGTTAAGCCACCTTCCCTGACACTTGCCTAGTATAGACTAACCTCTTAGTGTACAACACGTGGGAAAGAGGAGTCACGCTGCTTCCAGGAGACGTGAATGTGGTTCTGGAGTATTAAACTCTCTGCTCAGCAGATATCAAAGGCAGTAATTTAAAGAACAAAACACCTACTCTCTTCAGTTGCCATGCATAGTTGAAGTAGGCCCAGTCACTTATATCCAAGTTAATGAGCTTAGACATCACATGTGTTACCTGTAGGGCAGGAAGTCCAGCTGGTAATGGCCTGTGTCAACAACAAGGAGGGGAGGGGATGGATCAGGGAAGTGACTGGGAAGACTCCTTGGAAAATATCAGTTGATCATGGAGTTCTAAAACTATGACTGAGGCAATTCTAAAGGCCTAAAGAAATTTCTCTGGGTTTGAAAGTAAGTAATAGCTGGTAATAGGGGACATTAGTGACCTCTTTGGAGAACTTTAGGAAAAAAAACCATAGTTTAGGAATAGAAAACAAAAAGTTCATCTCTTAAACATTCTGACCTTTGTTTCTCACTCCAGAGTTGCAACATGTTTCTGGCACCCAGAAGGCTTTTTGTTCTTGCAGAACTCATTTTTCTCCACCAACAAACAACATTTCTTTTGCCACTGGCAGATCAAGTCCCTTCTCAAACATGAAGACTGGCCAGCTGCTCTCAGCAATCTCTTTGCCATTTATTCACAGAACTTACAAAACTGGTGCACATTTGGTGAATGTAATGTGCTAGGCACTTTACATTTGTCATCTCAGTGGACCCTCTCAGCAACCTCAAGAGGTTGGTACCTTATTGTTGTTTTAATAAGAACACTGGGGCTTAAGTAGGTTAAGTCAACTTGTATAGTAGATCTGGGATTTAAACTCATACACACTAAATCTTGGTCTGTGACTTAAACACATTTCACTGTGATACTGCATTACCTCTACAGTAATAATTAGAACTGGCCCTTTAGAAATTAATTACCCACTAATTGCTGTTAACATAGTTTTTATTTTCTACATCACCATAATGCCAATTAGATCTCTTCTGCTAACCTGGCTCCACGCTTCTAGTGACAAGGCTCATGTCTCTCCCTTCTTCACCATCTCCCTTCTCTGGCATGCCCAGCCTGCAACCACATTACAATGATGCTAGCATAGTGGGTCCTTCCAAGTTCATTCTTCCCTTGGAGCCCTGACTAATTGCTCATCTAAAACAAATTTCCTTCAGAATTGTACTTTTGTCTGCATCCTTTCTCTGTGCTGAGCTACAAGGAGCCCAGGAGGCAATGCGAAGTGATTATTCCCCGTGTATATACAGACACTCGGTGCAGCTGGGCTGCAAATTCAGTTTATTATCTTAAGAAGAGGATCTGGTTTAGCCTAAGTTTACATCTCATCTGCCTCCCATTCATTAGATGGGCTCCAGGGCTCAGCTTACATTGCATAAACTCAGCTGGTATGTATACAATGCCAGCAATATGGAGGAGGCTAACATGTGTTGAATACATCTACTGCGTCTTAGGTCTCTGAAGGTCACTCACTAAAGTAATATATGGTGCTAGTGTTGGTGGCTGAAGGTCAAGTCATCTTGCTTTTCATAATGCATAAACCTGAAACTCACTCAGACACCAATCATATGACCTAAACCTTGGAACAAATATTTTACTAAGTAAATCATTGAGCATGCTGGCATTTCTATTAACCTTCAATGCACTGCTGACAGAAAATGAATAATGATAAATAATAACTCAAGCCTGTAAATCATGCTTAGCATCAGAAGCAAAAAAAAAAAAAAAAAAATGCTTGTGTGTGCTACCATCTGTTAGGGGGAGAACAGCAGGGACTTGAGGGGAGAGGTGAGAGAAGGGAGGGCGACTACTATTGGCTGGGGTAAGCACCTTTTGGATTCAATAAACTGACCAAGAAAGGGTAAGTCACTTCTGGACAGGATTGATGGTGTGAGGAAAATCCCTTTTCCTCCTGTCTTCTGTTTGATGGGCATTAGCTTCTGACTTTCGTCTTCCTCTCTTGCATGTTTCCTCTTTTCATCATTTTCTGCCCCATTAAATCTGTTTCCACTCTATCCACTGGGTTTCTGGGTCATTTGGAATGAGGACCTCTAACTAAGCCAAACCCTCTTGGGGGCATTCTTCTCCTCTCCCCACTTCCTACTTGAGGCATTTTGTTCTTATTCCCCCCGTGATGGGGGTAGGAGCTGGATCACTGCCCTGGACTTGCCACCCTTCCTCAAAAACATCTCTGCAAGGACCCAGGCAGAAGGACTTCCAGCCCATTCTAGAATAATGCATTTGGATTCCAAACAGGATAACAAAACAGAAATTACTCCCAGATGTATAAAGTGTGAGGGATAGTGAAGTCTTGAAGGGAAGCTGCCCCTTAGAAGGAAACTCTCAGTGCCCTTAGGTGGGGGATGTTCTAGAAGTTGATGCTTGTCATTTAGGAGCATCTCCTTCTGGTGTTGGAGCCTGCATTTGCTTTTTTTTTTTCATCTCCTTCCTCATTCCTTCATTGGGGCCAAATTGGCATTGCCTTCAAATGCATTCTAATCAAGAAACAAATATATAATTTATGGTCAAATTTCTTGGAATAAAAATTCATTCATATGATTTTTTGTTGTTCTTGTTGATTCTATGAGTGTGCCAAGTGTCAAGGCAGCCCTGGTCTAGATTCATTGGGAAGTCTGACTGGAGGTCACACTGACCCTTTCTCTTTTCTAGATGACCCAGACAGCAGGCTGCTCAAGGGGAAGCCAGGGCTGTCAACCAGGCTTTCCATCTCGGAACCCTGTATCTGTTTCTCCACAAGAAATGGGGACCAGTCATCCCTGTAAAGGCACCAACTTACTGGCTGAGGGGAATATTATTGATTATAACGTGGAACCCTGGGGGCTCTGTCCATGCAGGCTACTTTGTGAGTTAAATTATTCTTCTACTTGGGAATGATGCAACCAAAGAGAGAATGCATTTCTTTTATGGTCTGTGACATGAACCTTCTTTGAATGCCAGTACTTCAAAGTCATTCTGCACCCTTTGAGATCAGAGTTGTGCTAAGTGATGATAAACCAGATAGTGGAAATGGAAGAAAAGTAGTTGGAGAAGCTCAAAAAAAATTTGACTTTTGCCTTTTCTTTATTTGCTGTTGGATCCATTTCCCCATTTGGATTTGGGGCCTCAGAAAAGAATTTGTAAGAAAATGAAGCTAAAGAGCCCTGAAAATTTACAGTGGGAAGCTTACTGCAGTGCCACTCCTAAGCTGAGTAACCCTGGGCAGATTGAATCTCCCTCTTGACCTCAGTTTCCCCTTCCACAAAGTTGTCTGACATTGTGACTATGTGTGGTGGGCTTCCTCCCCATTGGCTTTCCTCCCTCCCTTTCTCCCTATTTCTTTATCTTCAGCACTTTTTTAATTAGAGGGGAAAATAGATGAAAAAATAAAATGAAAGGAAAAGCAGAAAATTAACATTTTCTCAGCTACACATTTCAGTTATTAATATTGCAATTTGAGGTAATGAAATTCACAAAATGCAAAAGGTTTAAGGTATGCTTGGTGGGATGAACTCAGCCACATAGTATATGGCTTGAATTTCAAGGTGAGGTTCATTATGCAGAATGCACAATGTGGGCAAGCTAACAACGTCATAAACCCTTCACTTTTGCATTTCTTGACTTTAATGTTGCATTACTGTAGGTTTTAGGTTTTAATATGCTGTATTAAATACAGAATACATATTTGTAAGTACAGGCGCTGTGAAAGGGAGGATTTTTCTGTTTTAAATCTTGTGCTTTGAAAGCCCAGCTCTGTTTGCTCTCTGGTTGACTTTGTTAGAAAGCAGGTAAGAGAAAGTAGGGCAGGGTGAGTTACCTAGGAACAATCCTCATTTATGCCCAAATCCATTATGAAAGGCAAAGGCTTGCTTTTCGCCTTCACAGCAGTTTGCAGAGGATTTCATAATGGAGACCAAAGGCTCCTGGGAGGGGAAGCATCAGGATAAAGGAAAGACTTAGCTTGGCTCATCCCTTGCACCTGCCCAGGTTTTCCTTGCCCGGGCTCCTCAGCACAGCCTTTCCTCTGCCTCTGGTGATCAGTGCCAGTCCTCTTGCTTGTTTTCTTTCAGATTCATGATGCTGCACATGCTGAGCAGTGGTGAAAATCTCTGGGCAACAGAAAAGATGTGAGTGGCTGTACAGTGTGTCTATAGCAGAGAACATAGCAAGTTTCCTTCTAATAGGGATGATCAGTGAACTATTAGATGCTCTCTTGGGGGAAAATGTTGAGTCCTCATTGCCAAGAACTCTTCAGGCCCACAGCTTGCCTGGCTTGTTTCCCTCTATCATCAGAGGCAGCAAAGGGCTTGCTTTTTCTTCCCTTTGGAGTCATCATTCTCAGCCTCTGTACTCACAGTTGTTGGATGGGAGGCCCTTTGTCCATTTGCTAGGTTCCTAATGGTCTTCCCATTGGGCATAGATTGAGGACTGGGTGGGAAAGGGCTTGATATTGTAGGGAGACTAATATTATTGAAGAGGCAGGCTTGGACAGAAAGGTAAAACCCGCCTTCTAGAATTCAAAGAGAAGATGCTGTACTCCCCAGGATTTCATCCCTGAGCTTTCATGCAGGGTTTACAACCTGTACTCAGCACTGCTCTAAACCACACCTTGCCCCAGTTGAGTGCATCTCTGCTTCTCAGAATAATGAAGGCTCAGAGCCCAGAGGGACCCTCAAGGTAACCCAACTCTTCTCAGTTCATTCCCCAACTAAACCACCATAAAGACATGCACCTCTCTTAAGGGACTTGGCACTGCCTATCTTGCCTTGGAAGTAGTCGTATAATCTCCTATCTCCTTTACTTTCCTTGCAGGGAAGATTCTATCACATTATAGTTCATCCACTCAGCATTTATAAAGGACCTACTATGTGCTGGACTCTACAAATCAATAATATCCATTTAATAATGCACATGACAACGGTTCCTGACCTCCAGGAGCTCAGTCATTGGGATGAGTACAATGATAAACAACGACATGCACACGGAAGGGGGATTTCTTTCTGCCTCAGGGAGCAGAAACCTTCATGCATGAAACATCCAGGGAATGTCAAATAGTTTGGTATAACTGTCACATAGGACAAAAAAGTGATTGCAGTTGAGGCCAGGAGGATAAGGAAATCTTTAAGTTCTTAACCAGGATTGCAGATTGGCATCTGGTGATCTCAGGACTGGATCTAAAGGCCCAAGAAGATTCGTGTCTGAGGAAAGTCTTCCTGAGACCAAACTCGGACCTCCTAGTGTCTTGCGCCATCCCCAGGACATGCAAACTACAGTTAGAATCACTTCCATCTGTTGTGGTCTACATGCTGGGTTTTGAAAAGCACACACATTCTCCCCTTTTCTGGTACCTTTCTGAGTTTATCTTAAAACTCAATATCTCCCCCTTTAGTGTTGTTCACATGATTAAGCCATGGTGTCATAAAGGCAAGTTAAGTTCCCAATATTTTACTTGGTAAAGGCAGTGTGGTCTGATGTTAATTGCCATGAAAACTTAAGACCACTTCAGGATGACTGCCACTACTACAAATCTACCAGATGACACATAGGCATGTATCTAGGGGCTTCTGGGAAACTAGAAGATACGAAGTTCCTGAAAGGATGAAAGAAGCTCTCTAGAAGGAGGCATAAATGTAGTTCTAGAGGCAAAGACTGCCATCTTTTCTGGCCTAATACATCCTAGGTTTCCTCAGAACCCTTCTTCCCCAAGACTGTACTCAGGACCTTCATTAAACTACCCTGGGGAGAGTGTTTGTGTGAGTATGTGTGCTAATAGGAAGGAAATTACACTCTCAATGCTGGCATACAGAGGAGTTAGCTGACACATTAGCATCCTGATCTGACATGGCTGTCAGAAAAATTATCTGTGACCCAGAAGGGGCCACACTAAAGGTGATTTATCCTCTTGCTTGGCTTAGCCTGAGCTCTCCCCAGAGAAGGCCATGCCAATTAAACAAAAAATAAGGCAAATTGCTTGTGTTGTGGTGCCTGGTGTTGACTGTTCCCCCAGAGAGACCTGCAAATTAATTTTCTCATTGTAGCCTAGCTCTGCAACCGGTTCCAAAATGGAAACCTCAGCAGCTTATCTCCTTAATCTCTTATTCTTTTTTTCATTCACTTTTTTTCCCCAAACAAAATTAAATCATTTAACAGTGATTTTAATAAGCACTAAACAGTGTAATGAACCAGATAATGAAGAAGAACTCATATAATTTTCTTTATCTACTTAGTACTTAATTTATTTTGTATTTTTCCTTTGCATGCCCCTCCCTGAGAGTTTTTCCAACGTTAGGATTTTAGATAAATGTTTCTCTTAGTTTCGTTGAAACCTGGTAAACATCCTAATTTGAAAGCTGGGTGATATCCCATCCAGACCACCAGTGACAGAGTTTCAAAGCTCATGACCAGGACACAATGCCCCCTTCTGGGACAGGCTGTCACTCAGGTTCCAATGAATTCCCTTAAGCCTCAACCCAATGGGGCTAAAGAAGCCATGCTGGTTTCCACTTGGAGTCTGGACTATGGTTGGAGTGGAAAGTGTGGCCCTTGTTGGACTGGACTCCTCCCACTGCGGTTATAATACTGTGTGATAGGGCACAGACTAGGTTGTGGCAGAAGCAATGCGATCTCAAGTACAAAGTTCAGGCACTCATGGCTCCAAAGAGTTCCTCCATGTGCCGTCAAATTATTTGCCATTCTCTATAAGATGCTCATAACTGTTCCATGACCTGTGACACATGTATATTGGGTAAAATAATTTAGCCAGGTATTTCTTCTTAAATTCCTTCAGTGACTCCCATAGCAGTGATTCAGATGATAGAACAAGCACAGCAGACAGACAAATGGAAGAATTCCATGCTAATCAACACCTTGCCCACATTCCTCATGGCCCATGGAGTGAAGTAGACTAGCCAGCCTGGGGAATTTAGACAGGATGAACACTAAAGAATATATACAAAGCCATCCTATTTTTTTTTTCAAGTATGTAGTATCTCTGTTTCATTAAAAAGAAAATACAAGTCTGAATTTTAAACCAATCCCCAGGTTTTAAAAACAGAAGTGAAGGAAGGAAGGAAGGAAGGAGAGAAGAAAAGAAGGGAGAGAGGGGAGATAATTCACTTATTTAGCTATATACCAGGGCTTTTTTTTTTTTTTTTTTTTTCCCAAGGAAAAATGAGTCTATTACATAGCAGCAAACATGACCTTATTTGGAATGTCCTTGAGATGAGGATCCAGGCCGAGTCTCCTGAAAACTGTGCAAGGCACAGTATGAGCAACAGCAATTTCTCCCTCAGAGAGGCATGTGTGTGAGAGGAGAAACATAGAATCTGTGCAAGAGGAGGACCCCTGAGCTCCCAGACTCTAAGGAGAAGTGTGGACTGGCTTGCAGAGAAATAAAACTCATCTCTATCCAAGGTCCTTCTTGGAAGCCTTGGGTGGAACAGAATGAGACTGTAGGATCTGGCTGGGAATCCTGGCTTGTACATTTCTGACTGGGAATCCTGGCTCTGCCCTTACTGGCATGGTCATTTTGCAGAGCCTCAGTCTCCTCGTCTGTGCAATAAGCATGATAAAAATTAGTATCTACCACACAAGATTGTTAGAGGATTACTTGAGATTGAACCTGTAGTCCAAGCTCATAAATGCTAGGAGTCCTCAAAACCAATGTGGATGTTGGGTGCTTTCTGGGACTCTGAGGCTGTCCTTCTAACCCAACACCCTTGCTTTTATAAAGCTCACCTCTTCCACTGTAAATTCCTGATATCCTCAGGTCTGTGCTAACGAAGGGTTTTCTTGAGCAGGGATTGATTAAAATGTAGTAGCATACCCTCAGTTTGCATCACCGCGTGTGTGACTAATAGCCATGGAATTCATGCCACAGATAAATAATTGGCCCTTCAGCCATCCTCCATGTCTTCAGAGACGTACAACTATGATCTATCATAGCTGCAGACATCTCAGTGAGCATCATCTCTAGATTATAATAGATCATGTTACATTTGTATATGTTCAGGAACATAATTTACTATTAAATGGGGCCAAGATCAGCACCAAAGAAATTATCCTTCCACGGAAGAGGACTCTTTGGCTGCATTATATGCACACTGTGGTTTTTAAAATATTAATTATATTGTAAACTAAAGGTTTACTTTATGTATCATAAATCTGGATGTCTCTTCTTGCTGTGTGCCCAATAAATATACTTCTCATCAACTTTTAATTATACTGTTTGCATTATTCTGTCCTGAGGATGAGAGTACGTGCTAAATCATGGCCTTCTAATGTGGACTACAGCATAAGTTTAGTTAATTAAACCATATATTTTATTAGTTCTTGCACCTCCATCTTGTAAAACTATGCGTTATTATTATGTTGAAGTGGAAGGGGGTACAAAATAACGTATCAGGGGTGTTTTTATTGTTATTATTATCATTATTTATTCTGGAGATTCAGGTAATTTAGGAAAAGGTAAGTTGCTTTGTCTCTGCATGTTTCTGCTGCCCTTTGAACTCTGGGCACATTCTCTGTTTGAAGGTAGAAAAGGTGTGGACATGTTGTCACAAAACCAGGTCACAGGTTTGAGACCAGCTCCAGAGCTGATGAGAGAAACTCAAGCATAAGAGCAGCTCCCCCACATACCCACCCACTTAGCTGCTTTCTTCCTTGACTTTGTGCCTTTCGGCTAGTGGCCTCCGGCCTTTAAGACTATTCCTCTGCTCTTTAATCCATGCACAAAATAGTAGGAAATTTGAAATAGAATAATGTTTGTTTCAAGTTTTAAAGAAGTTGGACATGGTTTCTAGAATGGAAGTCTGAGCTATCCCCTAAGGCAGGCAGCTTGAGAAGGGGCTGAGGCAATGGAGAGGTTCAAGGCCTGGTTGGGCAGCACTGCAGGTCTGACCGGCACTGCAGGCCACACAATGCTGGCAATTGAAATCTTGGGAGTCAAAGGAAATTGGATTGAAATCTTCCTCTGGCACTTACTAGCCACAACGCAGAACAGATATGCGGTGACACTAGCCTTGGCTTTCTCATCTAAAAGTGATGATACGGTTTGGGTCTGTGTCCCAGCCCAAACCTTATGTCAAATCATAATCCCAAATGTTGGTGGTGGGGCCTGGTAAAAGGCGACTGGATCATGGAGGTGGATTTCCCCCTCAGTGCTGCTTTCATGATTGTGAGTGACTACCTGTGAGATATGGTGGTTTAAAAGTGTGTAGCACCTCACCTCATTCTCTCTCTTCTGTTTGCTCTGGTCACATGAAGATATGTGTGCTTCCCCTTCACCTTTGTCATAACTGTAAGTTTCCTGAGGCAACCCCCAGCCATGCTTCCTGTACAGCCTGTGGAACCGTAAGCCAGCTAAAGCTTTTCTTTATAAATTACCTAGTCTCGGGTATTTCTAAAGCAGTGTGAGAACAGACTAATGCAAATGTCTTCAAGGTGTTATAAAGGTTGAATGAGATATAATGTAAGCCAAGTAGTTAACACAGTGCTGATATAGTGTGTGATAATTGTGGGACCTGTTGCTACTGCTTCTGCCATGCTTCTTACTGTTGACATTCACAGTATCTAGCAGGTTTGACAAGTGGCCACACAGCTCTGATGGGGGCTCCAGGACCAGTGGGCCAAACCTGCAGGGTCACTCAATGATTGTACTGCCACATAGCTTGGCCCAGACCACTCTTGAATGAAGCTGGCTGGCCTAGTAGCTCAAACTATAGTTTTGGCAAATTTCCTGCGTTATTTCTTCTGCTAAAGTTGATCATGGTGTTGTGTTGTCATGTAGATCTCAACTGTTCCCTCAATTCATCGCTTGGCATTGGTAATAGCTATTCCCCTGGCTTTCCCATCAGGCCAGGCATCATGGATGCCCAATGCCTGCACCTCATGACCCTTCACTGCACAGACAGAAGGAGTCCTTGCAGACAGATGCAGGCAACTGCCACCCCCTTTCAACAGACAGAATATCCCTAGGCATTATGGGACCCCTTTTGGTGCCAACTCCTTTATAAACAACTCCCAAGAAATGTACTGGCTTTATCAGCAACTTAATTCTCCTCTCCTTCCCCCCACTAAAGAATAAATAAAGAGCAGAGGCAAGATCTGTTTTGTTTCAACTTTTAAAGGCCTTTGAAGGCACAGCTATTTGAGAACAATAAAAAAAGAAAGCATTTTGTTCTCTTAACTGCTGTTCAGGTGGTGAAGGGCCCCCTACTGCCCCCATCCTTTCCACAGGGAGGGGAGCGGGGACATTGTGTTTTATGGTGGCCAAAACCCTTCTCCTGCACCCTCTAAGAGAGCTCTCCAGTTGTGCTGCCCTTCAGGACAGAGTCCACTATGAAGCTTGTAATAAACAAAGGCAATGAGTCACAGCAACATGACCAGGGTTGGCTGGAAGAGCCTTTGCTTGCTGCTGGAGTGTGGGTGGGGACAAGAGGAAGGAACCCCTGGAGGAAGACTTCTTGCCTGTAATGGATCCCATATGCCAAGGGCTGATTTCTGATATTCTCCAGTCCCAAAGCACCTAGGCTTTGATTTTTATTTTATTTTGGATGGGTGGAGGGATAGAACCGGTATGTTATGGCCTCAGATCTCAAGCTGACAGTTCAGTATTAAATAAAACATTAAACACAAACGTTAATTTTTTTCCCCATGTGCCTGTGTGTGGTCTTACCTCCCCCATCTGCCTGTGGCTCTCAACTCCCTTTCTTTAAGACTTTCTTCATCACTTTTAAAAGTTACAAAGAGTTTTATGCTCTTAACTATGAAAATGCCACACACTCCCCAAATTGAGGTGATTGCAGGGAGGCTGACAATTTTCATAATGTGTCTCCCTGTGGATAGAGTCCAATGGAAAGATAGGGGACAGGATGTTGTAGGTTTCAGCAGACACCAGAACCAAGTGCCAATATTTCTAGGCCAATCAAGTAAATTGGCCCCATGAACATCTAGTTGGGGTTGTTTTCTGTGCCTTAAGTTTAATGTTATAGTGTCGTCTCTCCTTTTTGTAGCTAATTTGAAGAGAGAAAAGCAAAGAAAGTTTTGTCCAGATCTATCTCACTGACAAATAGAAATCTTCAACTGTGTTCTAAAAGTTTGTAACTCCTACAGCCCAGCAAGGGCTCCTCTGACTTTATAGCTTTATATTTTCAACCTAATGTCAAATTCACACTCTTGCATGAGTCTAAGGAACTTCAGTAATAAATGGCTGAGAGCTGAACACTTCAGAGAGAAGGCAAGTTTAAACCATTATGGACTACAAAGCCTTCCACAATCCCTGCAATGGATGGCAAGCCAAGAATACCTGGATGGAGCGCAGACCTGGAGCATTTTCCTTTTGATCTGATGGACTCCGCATCTCTGTCAAAACAAGGGACTTTGCAGGAAGGCAGAAGCCAAACTACATTCCAGATGGAAAGGAAATCCAAGTGTCACCCGGGATGCTGGCGATCTGGTTTAGTCATTAAGAATGCCGCAGCTAACAGAAAGCTTCAATCTGAGCCGTTAAGAATGTACTGGTTTTGCCTCTCAATCCCTACTGCGGGAGACCCCTGAACCTTTATTTTCCTTCCGAGGCTGTCCTGGGTTTTCTTCTTTAACATTGTCCCTGATTTATGGTATGTCCACATTTCCCTGGATAGTACCATCTTTTGAGTTATACATCATCAGAGTGACTCATTCTGATGATGTATGGCCCCAATACATCATCAAAGCTCCTTGCTCTGCCGTCGCACTAATGATATGTTAGTGTAATACATCACTAGGCTGAGCTGCAACTGTGATGGATGGAGCTGAGGGTGATGGGAGCCCATGGAGAGGAGGCTGAGGAGCGGGTTCCGGGTAGGCACAGGAGGAAAATTCTTCAATCCCAAGTCGACCTCCCTTCCTGGCACCAATGCCCATACTGAATTAGCACTGTGGCATGCATCCTTACAGAAACAGGGAAACATACATTATCCCCCAAAGCAGTGTGAACTCAATGCTCATGTATACATCATAGACACAGTGGAGGTTATATATATATGACCTATATATAGGTTATATATATATATGTGTGTGTATATGTGTGTGTGTGTATGTATATATATATCTCTCTCTCACTACAATTAAGGGGTAGGAGGAGTCAGTTGGATTGAACTGGGGCAATGAGGAAAAACAAAGAGCACTGGAACAAAAACTTCCTCAACAGGAGGGAAGTGAGTGCTCACAAGAGAATGCAGGAATCAGAAATCTACTACCTGTACTCATAATTCTCCAAAAGAATTGGAATAGAAATGCTCTGGGGGTTTCTTAGCTGCTTTTCTCTCAGACCACCTTTTTATCAATGCTTGTGCCTGCCCAGAGCTTCTGACTAGCTGGGAACATTCACCCTAAGGGAACTTTGACTTTTGAGTATTTGTCAGCGGACAGATCCACGTGCTAGACCAAACCCATATCTACATAGGTTAATAGCTGGGACTTAGTTTCCTTATCTGAAAATTGAGATAATAATATAAATTATAATATATAAATAATAATAATATAAACGTGTATTACCTCAGCATTAGTATGAGTATTATGAGAGTTAACAGCTATAAAGTGCCTAGAATGAAATATGAAATAAACACTCAATGTTAGCCATCACTACAACAATTTCAGCTATTTCTATTACTGCTACTGCTGCCATCACCCTCATTATTGCTGGTGCTGATACTGCTACTACTACTGCTGCTGCCACTACTACCAGTACCCATGAGGCTCTCTTTAAAATCATATACCTAATACCTTCCCCCCCGCCAAAATTCTGCATGTTCTATCTCTTACTTGGAATTTTCCAAGGCACATTTGTACATTAAAGCATACTGAGAGATTCCACAGTTAAAAAAAAACAAAAACAAATTACCACTTACAATTCCAGTGTACTGTTGACTGGGTACTCTGACAAATTTACTTGCTAAAATACACCTAGAATTGGAGAAATTTACACATATGCTCTTTTTTTACTGAGGTGGTGTTTATGTCACATAAAATTAACCAGGCTATAGTATATAAATCAGTGACATTTTGTATATTCCCAATGTCCTGCAACCACATCTATCTAGTTCCAAATTTTTATCACACTGAAAGAAAATCCTGTACTCATTAAGCAGTCACTCCTTATTCTCCACTCCCCTCCACCCCTGGCAACCACCAATCTGCTTTATGTTTTTACGGATTTAACTAACCTGAATATTTCACATATATGGACTCATAAAATATGTGATGTTTAGTGTCTGGCTGCTTTCACTTAGTATATGATTTTGAGATTCATCTACACTATTGCATGTATCAGTACTTCATTTCTTCTATAGCTGATTAATATTCCAATTGTGTGTATTTACAGACCACATTTTGCTTATCCATTTGTATGTTGATGGACATTTGGTTACTACCTTTTATCTACTGTGAATAGTGCTGCTATGAATGTTTGTGTACAAGCAGGTGTTTGAGTACCTGTTTTCAGTTCCTCGAAGCTATACCTAGGATTAGAATTGCTGGGTCACATAATAATTCTAGGCTTACTATTTTAGAAACTACCAAAATATTTTCCACATTAATTTGAAACATTTTACATTCCCAGTAGAAATGTATATGGGTTCAATTTCTCCACATCATCACTGACATTTGTTGTTTTCATTTTTATTTTTATTCTAGCCATCTTAATGGATGTGAAGTAGTATCTCATTGTGATTTTGTTTTGCATTTGTCAATGACAGTTGATCACCTTTTTATGTGATTTTTGGCCATTTGTATTCCTTCTTTGGAGATATATCTATTCAAGTTCTTCTACAAAACACTAAATCACAGTTTAGCAAAGTCCTTTGATACTTTATAACAAGGATTGGCTTCCTACAGTTTCCAATGGCGTGTTTTTCATTTCTGTATGAGAGGTCAGAAGAATAGCCTTTAAAATCTTTATTTCTACCATCATTTTGTTCCTGATTATTAATGTGTTCTCTAAGAACATATGAATGCTCTCTTCAGCTCTCCTATTTTCTTTCTGAGTTCTGAACTCTAAACAGAATTGTCCCTAAAGTTTGTATTTGTAGCATGTACCTCAAAACCCTACCTATTACACAGTGACAAAGTCAATACCATAATTTCAGGTTTTTATTACAGCAGCACCCCAAAATCTGTTTTAGAAGGTGCTTGCTTCCCTCTTACCTTTCCACCAAATTGTATGTTTCCTGAGGCCTTCCCAACCATGCTTCCTGTACAGCTTGTGGAACTGTGAGTCAAGTAAACCTCTTTTCTTCATAAATGACCCGGTCTCAGGTAGTTCTATACAACGAAGAGATTAAGAACCTATTTTCAGCATCCTTAAAGAAAAGAAATTCCAACCAAGAATTTCATATCTTGCCAAACTAAGCTTCATAAACAAAAGAGAAAGAAAATAATTTTCAGACAAGCAAACATAAGGGAATTCATAACAACTAGACCTCCCCTACAAGGGGTCCTTAAGAGAGTGCTAAATATGGAAATAAAAGAACAGTACCTGTCAGCACAAAAACATACTTAGGTACAAAACCCATTGACACTATGAGGCAACTATACAATCAAGTCTATAAAATATCTAGCTAACAATGCAATGACAGGATCAAATTTTAACATATCAATATTGACCTTGAATGTAAATGGGCTTATTATCCCACTTAAAAGGCATAGAATGGCAAATTGGATATAGAAGGAAAACCCAAATGTCTGTTATCTTCAAGAGAGCCATCTCATATGTAACAACACCCATAGGCTCAAAGTAAGAAGACGGAGAAAGATCTGTCAGGCAAACAGAAAACAAAAAAAGAGCAGCATTTTTTGTATTATATCAAGTAAAACATAATTTAAGCCAATGATGATTAAATATGACAAAGAAAGGCACTATATAATGATAAAGGTTTTAATTTAAAAAGAAGACTTAACTATCCTGAATATATTCACACCCAACTTTGGAGTACTGAGGTTCATAAAACAAGTATGAAAAGACTTATCCACACAATAATAGTGGGAGACTTCAACACTCCACTGACAGAGTTTGGCAGATCACTGAGGCAGAAAACTAACAAAGAAATTCTGGACTTAAACTTGACACTTAACCAATTCGACCTAATAGACATCCACAAAATATGCCACCCAACAACAGAATATATATTCTTCTCATGTACATATAGCACATGTTCTAAGATAGATCACAGGCTTGGCCATAAAGTAAGTCTCAACAGATTAACAAAAAATCAAAATCCTGCAAACTATACTCTCGGACTTCAGCACAATAAAAATGTAAATCAATAACAAGAGGACCTCTCAAAACCATACACTTACATGAGAATTAAACAACCTGCTTCTGAATGATTTTCAAATGAAAGACAAAATCAAGGCAGAAATAAAAATAAATTGAAACTGATGAAAATAGAGATACAATATATCAGAATCTTTGAAACACAGCTAAAATGGTGTTACGAGGAAAGTTTATAGCACTAAATGCCTACATTAAAAAGTTGGAAACATCTCAAATTAACAACCTAACATCACACCTGGAGGAACTTGAAGAACAATGGCAAACTAACCCTGAAAACCAACAACCAAAATCAGAGCTGAATTGCATGCAATTGAGAGGTGAAAATCCATACAAAAGCTTAACAAAACTAAAAGTTATTTGAAACAAGAAGTTTGGTAAACTGCTAGCTATATTATTAATAAAGATAAAAAGAAGATCCAAATAAGCACCATCATAAATGACAAATGTGATACTATAACTGACCCCACATAAATACAAAAAATCTTCAGAGACTTTTAAGAACACCTCTATGCACACAAACTAGAAAACCTAGAATAAATGGATAAATTCGTGGAAACAAAAAACTTCCCGACATTGAACCAGAAAGAAACTGAAATCCTGAACAGACCAAAAATGAGTTTCCAAATTAAATCAATAGCAAAATACCTACCTTCAAAAAAAGAAAAAGTCCTGGACCAGTTGAAATCACAGTCAAATTCTACCAGACATATAGATAAGAACTAGTACCAATCCTACTGAAATTGGTCCAAAATGTTGAGGAGCAGGGACTCCTCCCTAACTCATGCTACAATATCAGCATCATTTTGATACCAAAGTCTGGCAAAAATGTGATGAAAAAAGACAACATCAGGCCAATATCCTTGATAAACATGGATTCAAAAATCCTCAGCAAAATACTAGCAAACAAAAATCCAGAAGCACATCAAAAAGTTAATTCACTATGATCCAGTAGGCTTTATTCCTGGGATGCCAAGTTGGTTCAACATACCAAAATCCATAAGTGTGATTCACCACATAAACAGAATCAAAAACAAAAACCACATGATCATCTCAATAGACACAGAAAACACTTTTGATAAAATTCAACACTACTTCATATTACAAACACTCAAAAAATTAGGCATCACATAAAAGGGACATATGTCAAAATAATAAATGTTATCTGTAGCAACCTCAGGCTCAACAACATCGTAAATGGGCAAAAGCAGGAAATACACTCCTTGCAAATGGGAACAAGATAAGGATTTCTACTTTCACCACTCCTATTCAACATAGTACTGGAAGTCCTAGCTAGAGCAACCAGGCAAGAGAAAGAAATAAAAGGCATCCAAATAGGAATATGATGAAGTCAAACTATCTCTCCTCGCAGATGATGTGATTCCATACCTACCAAACCCTATAGCCTTCATCAAAACGCTCCTAGAATTGATAAATGACTTCAGTAAAGGTTCAAGATACAAAATCAATGTACAAAAAGAGGTAACATTTGTATATAACAATAATGTCCAAGTTGAGAGCCAAATCAAAAACACAATCCCATTTACAATAGCCACAAAAAGAATAAAATACCTAGGAATACAGCTAACTAAGGAGGTGAAATATCTCTACAACAAGAGTTTCAAAACACTGACAGAAATTAGAGACTATACAAACAACTGGAAAAACATTCCATGCTCATGGATAGGAGGAATCAATATTGTTAAAAGGGCTATACTGCCCAAAGTAATTTACAGATTCAACACTATTCCTATCAAATTACCAGCCTCATTTTTCACAGAATTAGGGGGAAAAAATTATTCTAAAATGCAGGTGGAACAACAGAAAAACAGCCCAAATAGCCAAAGCAATCATAAGCAAAAGAAGTAAAGCCAGAAGCATCACCTTGAATTTGAACTAAACTACAAGGCTACAGTAACCAAAGGAGCATGGTAATTGTACAAAAACAGACACTTAGACCAACAGAATAGGTTAGAGAACTCATAAATAGAGCCACATATCTACAATCAAAGTTCACAAAAACAAGCAATGGGAAAGGACTCCTTATTCAATAAATAGTGCTGGAATAACTGGCTAGACATATACAGAATATTGAAATTGGCACCCTTCCTTTCACCATATACAAAAATTAATTCAAGATGGATTAAAGACTCAAAGATAAGACCTAAAACTTATAAAATCCCTAGAAGAAAATCTAGGAAATAGTATTCTGGACATTGGCCTCTGTAAAAAATTCGTAACTAAGTCCCCAAAAGCATGTGTAACAAAAACAAAAATTAACAAGTGGGACTATATTAAACTAAAAAGCTTCGATACAGCAAAATAAACTATTAACAGAGCAAACAGGCAACCTACAGAATGGGAGAAAATATTTTAAATTATGCATCTGGCAAAGGCCTAACATCCAGAATCTGTAAGGAAGGTAAACAATTCAACAAGCAAAAAACAAACAACCCCATTTAAAAATAGGCAAGGGATGTGAACAGACACTTCTCAAAAGAAGACACGTATGTGTTCAACAAATACATGAAAAAATCTCGACATCAGTAATCATTAGAGAAATGCAAATTGAAACCACAATGAGATACCACCAGTTAGAATGGCTATTACTCAAAAGTACAAAAATAGCTGATGTTGGTAATTTGCTGAGAAAAAGAAACACTTAGACTCTGCTGGTGTTAATATAAATTATTTCAGCCATTGTGAAAAGCAGCATAAATATTTCTCAAAGAACTTAAAACAGGACTATCATTTGACCCAGCAATCCCATTACTGGGTATATACCCAAAGGAAAATAAGTTGTTCTATAAAAAAGACACATGCATATGCATGTTTATTGCAACACTATTCACAATAGTAAAGACAAGGCATCAATCTAGATAAATACCAACAGTGGACTGTATAAAGAAAACATGGTATGTACATATAGTGGAATACCATGCAACCATAAAAAAGAACAAAATAATGTTACTGTGTTATTTGCAGTAGCACAGATGCATTAGGAGGCCATTAGCATAAGCAAATTAAGGAAGAGGCCGGGCGCGGTGGCTCAAGCCTGTAATCCCAGCACTTTGGGAGGCCGAGACGGGCGGATCACGAGGTCAGGAGATCGAGACCATCCTGGCTAACATGGTGAAACCCCGTCTCTACTAAGAAATACAAAAAACTAGCTGGGCGAGGTGGCGGGCGCCTGTAGTCCCAGCTACTCGGGAGGCTGAGGCAGGAGAATGGCATAAACCCGGGAGGCAGAGCTTGCAGTGAGCTGAGATCCAGCCACTGCACTCCAGCCTGGGCGACACAGCGAGACTCCATCTCAAAAAAAAAGAAAAAAAGTGGCAAATTAAGGAAGAGAAGACCAAACACCACATGGAGGCTAAACACTGAGTGAGCATGAACATAAAGTAGACACAGTAGACACTGGGCACTCCTAGATGAGGGAGGGTGGAAGGAAGGTGTGGGTTGAAAAACTATCAGGTACTGTGGTTGCTACCTGGATGACTGGATCATTCACACAGCAAACTTTAGCCACCTGCAATTTATCCATGTAACAAACATGCACATGTACCCCTGAACCTAGAATAAAAGACATGTACAAAAAGAAGAAGAAGATAACAAAATTTAGAATCAGACTAGACCCAGAAGTAGAGATTAGGATGAACAAAGGAAAAACATTCAAGATATATTGGCTAACAATTTTTTAAAGCTTATCAAAATAATAAAATTCACCTGTATTGGAGCATATATATATATATATATATTCTACTAAATGGCAAGAAGTTCACACAGCAGCAGCAATAATATGTAATATAATAATAATACTGTATCACGTCAAAACAAAAGATCTTAAAAACAGAAAGAGAGAAAAACCAGATACTTAAAAATTCTAATAAGACAAAGGCAATAGCAATGATTGAAACCAAAAGATGATTACTAATATATATAATACTAATATATGCTAATGCATAAATACATTCATATATATAATGCCAATATATATATAAAAAATACTGAATTGCGTATCCAGCAAAACCATCTTACCAAAATAAGAATAAAGGAGAGAGATTCTCAAACTATTTTCATCAACAAATATTCACTGGAAGAATTTCTAAAATATAAAATATGAAGAATTTCTAAAATATGTAGATATACATGTATATAAATTAGTAAATATATACATACTTCTAAACAAACAGCATTCTTACAAAATACTCATGATAGTAATAATATTACTCATGATAGTAACAATATTAATAGCAAATTTATGGATTTCTAGAAAGTAAAACAGAAATAATATGGTGGAAAATAATAGCATGCAAATTATAAGAGGGATATTAAGGATAAAAAGATTTTCAACTACATATGTTATTTGGAAAGAGGGTTAAGATATTTATTAATTTTAAAGTTAAGTCTACTTTAAAGGATTACCATAATAATTATATTAAAATAGTGTTTAAAATATAATTAATTTCTTGTAGAGACAGGGTCTCACTATGTTGTCACAGTGGGTCTTGAACTCCTGGGCTCAAACATTCCTCCTGCCTTGGCCTCCCATAGTGTTGGGATTACAAGCGTGAGCCACCACACCTGGTTTAAAATAATCATTTTAAAAGCAGGAAAGAAGACTAAGTAAACACAAAAACAGCAAGGGGAATAGAAAACACAAATGAAGAGATTAAAGTAGCTCCAGATATGTCAATAATTTCAATAAATATGAACAGGTGAAACTCAGTACAACGTAAAAAAGATCAGACTGACATTTAAAAACAGGCAAGTCTAGCCATAGGCCATTACAAAGAAATAAGCATGAAATATACATGAAACACTAAGACCTAGAAAAATTAAAGACAAAAAATTGGAAAATATATTTCAAAATTTGAAAAATATTGATAATTTGATAATTTTTGAAACTGAGTAACTGAATTATACCAACTGATTATAATATTTTGTTTACTGTTGTGTATGTTAACATTTTCTATAATAAAAAAGCTTTTGGACAGACACGGTGATTCACACCTGTACTCCCAGCACTTTTGGAGGCCAAGGCAGGAGGATCACTTGATCTCAGAACTTCAAGACCAGTCTTCACAGCATAGCAAGACCTTGTCTTTACAAAATAGTGTAGAAAGTTAGCCAGGCATGTGGCATGTGCCTGTAGTCCTAGCTACTTCAGAGGCTGAGGTCAGAGGATCACAAAAGCCCAGGAGCTCAGGATTATAATAAGCTGTGATTTGTTCCACTGCACTTCAGTATGGGCAAGAGAGCAAGACTCTGTCTCTAAAAAATAAAAAATAAATAAAAATTAAAGTTTTTAAAAAGGTGCTTAGAATACTATGAAATATTATTTAAAGAAAACTGAGATAGTTATTTTATTGTTATATGAAATTGATTTTAGTACAAAATATCATATCAAAGGTAAAAAGGGCTTCTATGTATATATATATATTTAAATATCATTTACCAGGAAGATTTTACAACTCTAAAACATGAAACTTCAATTATATATAAAGAAAATATCAATAGGGTGAAATACACAAATCTACCATCACATTAGAAAGTTCATATACATGCCTCTCAATTACTGCTAGAAACAGAAAAAACAAAAACTTGGCAAAAATAGAGAAGAACTGAAAAGCATTATCAACAAGCTATCTTAATGGACATAGGCAGAACCCTACATTCAACAATTAGAGAATACCCATTCATCTTAAGTTCACAGAGGACAATTACAGAAACTAATCACATATTAGGCCACAAATCAGATACCCACAAATTTTCAGGAATGATAATATGCATATAATGTTTTCTGAGGAAAATAAAATTATAGCAGAAATTAATACTAAAAATTGTTAAAAATTCTTATTTCTGGAAATTAAAAATACGTATGTCTAATTATTGGATGGGGCAAAGAGGAAATTATAATGGTAGTTTAAATATACTTAAAACTGAGGATTATCTCAAAACTTGTGGGATATAGTGGAAATGGAACTTTAAGGGAAATGTATAGTCACAAATGCTTAAAAAAGAAATATATATAATTGGTGTTATAAGCATTCTGGTTAAGATATAGAAAATTATAGTTGTTATTATTCAACTTAATAAGTAAGAAAAAATATGCTCAAAGATAGTAGATGTAGGTCAATAAAGATAAAAGTAAAAATCTATGAAGTTGAAAAAAGACATGATACAAGGTGAATAAAGCCAAAAGTTGGTGCTTTGAAAACAGTAATAAAATAATCAAACTTCTGATGATTAGAACAAAAAGGAGACATAATTATAGATTCAGCATGTGATAAAAACCTGACTACTGTGAACAAGTATATGTCAATTGGAAAACTTAGATGAAACAGATAAATTGCTTGAAAATATAACATACCAAAATCGACTTAAAAATGAAGACAATACTCTACAATACTCTTATATTCATTAAGACAGTTAATCAATCACCAAAAGAAGGTAAGACCCAAATGATTATTACTAAATTTTCAAAAAATAGTTTTTCCAACATACAACACCTTCTTGAGAATAGAAAAAGATGTCAGTATAAACTTGGAGTAAAACCAGACAAGGATAATATAAGATAATTTATAGGCAATTTTTAAAAATTCTAAATAAAACTCTAATTTGAAGCCAGCAGTTTATAAAAAAGGTATACATCATGATAAATTTCAGCTTATGGAAAGACGAAATAGAAGAATTGTTTAAAACCAAAGTACCTATAAATGTAATGCCAAACATTAAGAAGATTAAATATATAATTATAAAAAGAAAAGTTTTCCCAATAGTTCACAGAAAAATAATTTGATAAAATTCAACAGCTATTAACATAAAGGAAATAAAAACATGACAAAATGAACAAACAAAAAAATCTTACAAATAGCAGGGTCCCTCCTTAACTTTACAAAAGGTATTTAACAAAAAGCTACAGCAAATATAGTGCTTAATAGTAAAGTTAGTATTATTCCCTTATAAGTCAGGGGGGAAAGAGGATTCCCAGTATCACCACTTTTATTAAACATTGTAATGGGGATTCTAGCTGGTGCAACAGGAAAAGAGTAAGAAGTAAAAGGTATAAGAATGGCATGATAGAAAGCATAGACACAGATGATATAATTACCTACTTTGAAAACTCAAGAGGATCTAAATATAAATTATAAAAATTAATGTGAGCTTTCCAGGGTGGCTAGATATAAGATCAGTACACAAAAGTCAATTGCATCTCATGATACCAATAATAAATATTTAGAAGATATAATTTAAATTAAAAGATACACTTTACAATAACAAAAAATATTTAGGAATAAATTTAACAAATATGCAATTCCTTCATGGAGAACTGTCAATACATGCATTGAAGATGTTAAAGACATTTAAATAAATTAAGAGCATTCCTCAATAACAAGTTGAAAGACTTAAAATCTTAAAGACACCAGATCTCCTAAAATTGAATTGTAAGTTCAATGCAATTCCAATTGAGTTTTTTATGAAACTTGATAAACTGATTTTAAAATGTATATATGAAAGAGCAAATGTCCCTAGTTAGCCAAGACACTCTTAAAGAAGATGAATAGGATGAGGAAACATTCCCTACTAGGTATCAAGACTTAATTTGAAAACAAGTAGTTGTGATAATATTCCTATTTAGAAGAAAAAGTTAATATGCAGCAAAATAAAAGGTCCAGACAGAATCCCATACATCTATAAACACCTTATATGTACCAGAGAAGGACATGTCACATCATTGGAGTAAGTAAATGATGGGGCAGGTGGCTCCACTTATTAAATAAGTAAGTAAATAAATTAAATTAAATACCTACCACATACCACACATTTAATCAATTCCAGATGGAGTAAGTAGTTAAATGTAAACATTAAACAATTGAAATGAGGAAGTGTATATTAGAGAATACCTTGATTAAAATGAGCTAGAAAATTATAGCTGAAAACTCAAAAATTGCCAATTAAAAGAGCTAAATTCAAGTACATTAAAATAAATATTTGTATTCCTCCAAGGACACCATAAAGAAAATGAAAGACAAGCAATATTGTGTGAAAAGTATTTGTGTTGCACGCCAACAAAAATTAGCAACTGAAAAATGTAATGAACTTCTCCAAAATAAGAAATGTATATAAATTTTTAAAAAGATGTAAAAGAAACCCTAACTATTAGCCTTGTACACACACAGAGAGAAACTTGTTAGAATTAATAGACAAATTCAGAAAAGCTGCAGAATATAAAATCAGCATGCAACAATCACCTGCATTTTTATTCACTAACAATTCAAAAAGAAAATGAAGAAAATGATTCCATTTACAATAACATCAAAAAAAATGAATGCTTCAGAATAAACTTAACCAAGGAAGCAAAAGACTTGTACACTGAAAACTTCAACACCTTGATGAAAGAAATTAAAGAAGACACAAACAAATGGAAAGATATCCTGTGTTCATGGATTAAACGGCTGAATATTTTAAGATGTAAACATTATCCATGATACATATTACCCATTAAATCCATAATTTAATGGTAAATATTCCCATTAAATCTACAGATTTAATGCAATCCCTATCAAAATCCCAATGGCAGTCTTTGGAGAAACAAAAACATTCATCTTAAAATTCATATAGAATCTCAAAGGATCCCAAATAGTGAAAGCAATCCTGAAAAAGAAAGAAAAGTTGGAGTTCTCATATTTCCTAAGTTCAAAACTTGTTACAAAGCTACAGTAATCAAAACAGCATAATACTGACATAGTGACAAACATGTAGACCAATTAAATAGAATAGACAAGTCAGAAATAAATCTTCACTTAAAGGGTCAAATGGTGTTCCACAAGGATTCCAATATCAGTAAATGGAGAAAGAATAATCTCTTCAACAAACGTTGTGACAACTGGATATCCACGTGTAAAAGAATGAATTTGTACCCTTATCTTATACCATAAACAAAATTAATTCAAAACAGATCAAAGAAAGACCAAAACGTAAGACCTAAACCTACGCAACTCTGAGAAGAAAACATGGAAGAAAACCTCATGACATTGAGTGATTTCCTGACAATGACACCAAAAGAATAGGCAACAAAAGTAAAACTAGATAAATTTGACTGCATCAAAATTAAAACCTTCTGCGTGTCAAAAGACACAATTAAGTGAAAAGGTAACCCACGGAATGAGATATTTCATATCATGCATCTAATAAGGGGTTAATATTCAGCATATATAAATGACAACAAATAACCTGATTAAAAAATGGACAAAGAAGTTGAATAGACATTTCTCCAAAAAATATATGCAGGTGGCTAACAGGCATATGAGAAGATACTCAACGTCACTAATCATTAGGTAAATCAAAGCCACAATGAGATATCAATTCACACCCACTAGGATGACTACTATCAAAAAACAAAAATAACAAGTGTTGGTGAGGATGTGGCGCAATTGGAACCCTTGTGCCCCGTGGGAGGGAATACAAAATGATGTAGCTACTACAGAAAACAGTATGGTGATTCCACAAAAAATTAAAAGTGGAATTATCATATGATCCAGCACTTCCACTTTTGGCTGTATATACAAAGAATTAAAAGTAGAGTCTTGAAGAGATATTTGCTATTTGCACACCCATGTTTATAACAGCACTATTAACAATAGTCAAAACGAGGAGGTAACGCCATTGTCCATCAATAAATTAATGGACAAACAATATATATAAAATGGCTTATTCAACATTAAGAAGGAAGGAAATTCTGACACATGCTATAACAGGGATGAACCAGGAGAACATTATGTTAAAAGAAGTCAGTCACTAAGACAAATGCTGTAAAATTCCACTTACATGATGTATCTAGAGTAGCCAATTTCATAGAAACCATAGAATCATGGCTCTCAGAGGCTGGGAGGGAAGAAAAATGAGAAGTCCTTTATTTAATGGTTATGGAGTTTCAGTTTTGCAAGAAGAAAATGTTCTGGAGATTCGTTGCACAACAATGTGAATATACTTAATACTACTGCACTACATGGTTAAGATGGTAAATTTTATGCTATGTGTATTTTACCACAATTTTAAACAATGGTGCAAGGACTTGAAAAGGCATTTCACAGAAATGTTACCATGATGGCAAATAAAATAAGAAAAACTTATCAAAACAAAGTTTTGCAAATTACTGCCACAATAAGCAGTGATTTTATACCCACTAAGTTGCAAAAATTAAGTTTGACAGTACTATATAGTGACAGCACTGTGGAATACTGGAAACTCTGGCACATGACCACTGATAGAATGTGCAGGCCTCTCAGCAAATGCATTTTTCAGGGACTCTGTCCATATAAACAATTAGAGCCACCCCACAAAGTTTGTCAGCACTATTCTGGTAGCCCTATAACATGAAATCCTGGAAAAGGGATATTACATCAGCTAGCAAGAGCAATGTGTTAGCCAGCCCAGTCTCTGGAACAAGTATCCCGTGTTGGGGCTCCAGGACAACTCCGTAAGTGAGACTGTGGGAGCTCCTCAGGACATTTGCTAAACTTGTGTGTGGTGAGGGGTAAGGGAGTTGGGAAGGGATGAGAGGATCAGAGAGTAACTCAAAGAGGAGAAATAAGGTCTAGAATGCCCTGTCCAGACAGTACTCCTGGTTCCAGCCCATCTTAGACTTAAGTAGAGTCCTGGGCGGAGACCTCTTGCCTGGGTGTAATGACAATACTGTTCTTATGTAATGCTGGCAGAAAATGCATCAATATAACCACCTCATAAAACATCTTGCCTTTGTTAATCACTTTGTAAAACAATTTGGCTTTATCTTATAAATTTAAAAATGCACATTACTGCTTATGACCCAGCATTTCTACTCCTAGATGTAAGTGTTAGAGAATCTCTTGCCTATTTGTCTTAGGAGTAATTTATAAGACTATTCATTCTAGCATTATTCACAGTAGATAAAAATGGGAAACAGCTAAATGTCCATCAACAAATAGTACAGATAAATAAAAGTTAGGATATTACACCATGGAACAGTAACAGTTCCATGATCTACAGTTATGCACAGCAGCATGGATAAATTCTGGACATATAATAATAATTGGAAAAAACAAGTTATAGAAGACTACTTAGAGTATGATTCAATTACTATGAAATTACAAAAAGCAAAATTAAATAATGTATTTAATACATACATACACACATACATACATATAACATGTGTGCAAATATATTTTTATATATGTGGCAGTTGAGAGAAACAAGGAGAGGTTTAGAAGTAGATTCAGAGATTATTGGTAACGTTCTCCCTTTTAAGTTGATTGGGGTTTGCGGATATTTATCTTACTATTAAACTTCATAACTTATATGCCATATATTCTTTTTCTGTATCAAATTACACATTTTTTTACATAGATTTTAAAAACAATCAAATAATCTTTACAATTTTTTCTTTAATGGAAAATTTCCCAAGTATGTTGGAGGACAGAACACTTTTCTTTTTTCTTTTCTTTTCTTTTCTTTTTTTTTTTTTTAAGTTGGAGTCTTACTTTGTCACCCAGGCTGGAGTGCAGTGGCGCCATCTTGGCTCACTGCAACCTCAGCTTACCGGGTTCAAGGGATTCTCCTGCCTCAGCCTCCTGAATTGCTGGGACTATAGGTGCCTGCCACCAAGCCTGGCTAATTATTGTATTTTTAGTAGAGACAGGGTTTCACCATGTTAGCCAGGCTGGTCTTGAAGTCCTGACCTTGTGATCTGCACACCTTGGCCTCCCAAAGTGCTTGGATTACAGGCGTGAGCCACAGCACCTGGCCAGGACATTGTTTCTATCATACATTTATTAACATGCAGAAATAGTGCCCTTGGAATGCTTTAAGTGCCTGATTTGGGCGTAAGCTGAGCTTTATTAGTGTGGTTTCCCAAGAGTATGGGCCAGGATGATGTGTGGCTCTCTGTCTTTTCATTTCAAAAGTAGTGCCACCCAGGAGGGGATCATATTCAATCTCTCACCTCTCCTAAAATGGGAGAGAATAGCATTTGAGACTCTGACAAGTAATAATCCAAGTCTGATTGTTCTTAATAGTTAATTCCTTCACTTTACCTTTCTGGTGAGTGTATATTATTTTTTATTCGGAGAAACATTAGTTCCTTCTGAAACAATAAGCACTGGTAGTGGCTGTCTGCCTAAATATAATCCATTATGTTCTCACTCACAGTCTATCTCTCCTCTCAGAGCCTAAACTGTGAGTGAGAAATTATGTGTAAATTGTCCACTATGCCTTCATGGTGAGCAGTGCTGAAGTTTGAAGACCCAGTGATGTCAACCTAGTGCTTGATAAGGAGCCGTTTTGGCCCTTTGATCATAAATGAAACTTAAGAAACTGGTTATGCACAATCATACTTTTCCCCCACATGCAGGAAGATGACCTCCAGGGAATGTGGATCTCGGCTGAACAGACTTTGAAATCTGGTTCTTGACTGTGTAACCAGCCAATATTCAAGTCAATAAATATTTACTGAGATTTATTGAGTGTTGGTTACAATTCTTGGACTGTATGGCTGAAGACAAAAAAAAAAAAAAAAAAGTAAATTTGGAAGTATCCCCTATCTTCAAGGAGGTCGAATGAGAGACGGTGTTGACAAGGAAAGAGGCCCAGGTTCCCATGTCAGCTCTGTTGTTGACTTGCTGGGTGGGCCTAGGCAAATCACTTTGTCTAGGGCTCTGTTTCTCTTTCACAGATTAAAGTGTTGGGGATGAATTGTTTTCAAAGTTCCTTCCAAAGGGAAGAAAAAAGTTATGTTTATATAAATCTGGATAGGCAGATAAGACTCATCAGGGAGTTTTATAATAATAAGCCATAAAGGCCATCTAGTGATAGAGTTCCTTAGGTTTGCAAACAAGAAAACCAAGACCCAGAAAGATTATGAGTCTTACTCAAGGTCATACAGTTCCAATACAAGAGAGTTCTGAGAGTTGAGGGTGGAAGAGGAGAGGAGGTATAACTGGGTGTTTTAGATACATTAGGTTGGAACGTAGACTATAGGCTATATCAAAAGGCCTGTGGGCAATAGAAAATTGACCTGATGCTTCTCCCTCAACTATTTCTGCCATAGAAGTGGAAGGAAAATTGATCCCATAGATGAAGGAGTTATATGATGAACTGTGTCCAAAGACCCATGTTGCCAGAGAGATTTATCTTTTAATACACTAAAAAATCCTAAGGAGAATTAATACATGGAATAGGTAGATATCAAAGCATTTACTCTCTCCTTAACCACAGGCAATGTTTCTGCCCCTCTTTTTGGCCTTGTTAACTCAATAGTACTTATATTCTATTATCTTCTCACTTATACCCTGCAAATGTCATCTCTTGATATTAACCTGAGTTAATAGAAGGCTTTATGTCTCATGAATCCTGTCTACAGTCGTGTGTGAACAGTAGTCACTGGACATGGGGCAATGTAAGTCAGATGAGCTCACTACAGGACACTGACAGGACAATTCTGGAGGAAGGATTTATGCAAGATTTATGCACAGGGGACAGACACAGAAAAAAGTTGTCAAAGATTGGACTTGAGGATATGTCTGCAAGCAAATTTCCAGAGATTTTAGAGCAGCTCAGGAATCTCTCATCAAGAATTAGGATTTGGATCAGTTAGCTATTGCTGTGTAACAAGTTATCTCAAATTCAGTGGCTTAAAACAATAGTCATTTATTATTATAGTGTGCATATCTGTGGATCAGCTTGGTGTTCCCCATAAAGATTGGTTTGGTTCATCTCCATTGGGTTTACTCTTGTGTCTGAGGGTTGTGTGGGAGCTCCACTTCGAGTTGGATTTAGTTGAGGTATCTTGGTTGTAACAGCTCAGGATTCTCCCATTCTCTTGTTGACATCAGCATCTAAGTCCAGGCACATCATTCCTATAGTGATGTTAGGAGCTAAAGAGACCAAGCAGAAACACATGATGTCTCTCGAGGCCCAAACTTGGAGATGACATATTAAATCTCTTCTTCATTAGGTTGGTCAGAGTCACAGGGCTAAGCCCAAATTCAAGGAGTAGGAACATAGACTCTGCTTCTTTAGCAGCACAAACCTCAAAGTCACATGATGAAAGTGTGAATAGAAGGAAAGGTGAGGAATTTGAACCATTCATGTAATCTACTGTAGGAGTTTCGAAAGACCAGTGGTTTTTAAACATTTAAAAATCAATAGATCATTTTGCAAGTAAAGTAAAAAAGAATGCAAACTCTCCTGATACAAATCCATTGTGTGAAAAACACTGTATATATGTCTCTGGGGTTTATTAATCCTTTGAGGTTTACCCATGGGCCTCAAATTTAAAAATCTTTTTTGAGAAGGTCAAGTTGGTTGACTAAGGAGGGACGTTATATTTCCATATATAGAGAGGGACACCTGCCTGCCAGAGACCCCAGGAGGTCTTTTTGGTATGAGATACTATTGAGAACAGAAATTTTTCTTTCATGGGTTTAAAAGCATTGTGACCCAAAAGTGTAAGATCCAGTGCCAAAGTGTGTACCGAAGGAAGAGCTCTGTTTAGGTGGGTGTTCTAGAATGAACCACTTAAATCCTTTCTTGGCAGTATTTTCATTAAATACAAGACTTTATAAATTCTAACTTTATTGCTTCATTAGCATAGTGACAGAAAGCTATATTTCAGTTTTCCAAATAAGATTATTTGTCTCTCTTTAATGGCCTACTGCTGCTGAAGAGGACTTAAGCAGTGAGAGGCAGCTGAGCCTGCAGAACAGGTGGCAGAAGCTAGTTCTTAAGGAAATGGACTCCCCTAGGCAGAGGATCACCCACTCCCTCTTCTCCCCAAGTCCTATCCCACCACCTCACCCTGGCCAGCCAAGGAAACGTTGGGTGGGTCCAGAGATCTGCCAGTGAGGGGCTACTGTTTACTTGACAAAGAAAACTTGAGCAAGTCCAGTGAACCTGTAAGGATACCTGGTGGATGAATAGCTCTCCATAAACACATTGGTTTGTCTATTTTCAGTGAATTGACTCCAAATAGTATGCATTTGCTTTGTTCATCTTCTTTCAGCTAAGTTAAAACAGACAGATCGTTCATGAAGATGTCAGTTTAAAAGGCAGAGAACCTCAATAAACTGACTTAGAAAAACAAAGTAGGGGTGGTTCAGTGACAATACTCAGGCATTTACCATCTGATATGGGAATTGTCTTATCTATAGAACCATAACTCAAGGTAGAAGCATTTGCTTCTTCCGTTGCTCATTCTGTTTGCAATTCTTTCATGTCCGTGTTCTTCCCTAGATCATCTGTACCACAGAGGGTTGAAACCGAAGTAGCTTTTATTTCCTGTAGTATTTCTAGCACCTAGCATAGTGGGCAGCTCAGAGTGGATACTCAATAAGTTTGTCAGATGAACAAAAAAAAAGAAAATTCTTCAAAAGCACTTGGGACAGTCCCTTCCCTGTACTATGAAACTTATTGCATATTATCCTTTTAAAGCACTAATGAACTGGTATTTATAACTAAGATCACTCTCCCTGGCTTTTGCTGTATTTTCAGGATTCCTTGGGGAGGAATATAAACTTAAAAATGGTGATATTATAATTGCATAATTCTGAGTCAAAAATTTTATAATGAAACTGAATCTAACCAAGGATTTAAAATGTGAATTTGAAAGCTGTTTTCCCACAAAAGCTTTATATGGTGAAAATATTTTTAAGGAAGTTTTTTTTCTTTTGACTCGATGTTTAACCATGAAATTCTAACATGTTCTACTTTACATAAAAAGTTGAGCTTATTATTAACAATAGGAATATTAATTGCTAGTCACTGTGAACTATAATGCTGTCTAGCCTTTGGGATGTACAATTAATTATCATCACTTTTTTGTTTTTATTTTAATTAAGCACTTATACAGCACTTTACATATTTGATGTATTTTATGACCATTAACCACAGAATTAATGCACAAACATAAATTATACATGTTCACGAAAAAAAAAGAACCATCTTTAAATTATGAATAAAGAAGCTGTTAAGTTTATGTAGTTTTTCTCTTTGGGGAGAAAATTTTGCCCCTATACAATAGAAGGTTCAAAACATACTTTCCTATTGAGAATGGCAGAGCTACTAAATGTTAACTTACAGTTTTATAAGAAGCTTGTGACAGATATTAAAAAATGCATATAACTTTTTTAAAATATCTGCTATTTTAAGAGACACAGGTTTTCAAAGGCTAATTGATTCATAAATGGCTCAGCTCCCCTTGTGAAGCAGAGGAACAAGTGGGTATGGGATGCAGAGATGGGCTTTATAAAGGTTTTGAGCATGAAGCCCAGAGAGGCAGAGCTCAGGGTTACTGAGCTGGGGAGTGTGCCTTGAGCCCAGGCAGCCTGCTTTGTGGACTCTGGAAGGAAAAGCAAGTTGTCCAAAGCAACTGTGCTGTCAAAGTGGCTTTGTTGTCTGCGGTAAATACCCAGGGTTCATCCTCTCGTGCCAAGAAGATTTAGGACAGGGACACACATGAGGAGTGGGTTTAGGGGCAGAGGTTTAATAGGAAAAAGAAAGAGAAAGGAGAACACATCTCTCTCTTTTGTGAGAAAAAGGGGTATCTGAAAGGTGAAAGCTGGCCTGTGGAGGACCCCAGCAGATTGTGTAAGCAGTTTTGAGGAGGTACTGTCTATTTACGTAGGGCCCACAGATTGGTTCCACCAAGTGTGATGTTTACATAGTAGGAAGGCTGGTGGCCCCACCCTAATCTTAATATGTAAATAGACTTTCCCCTTTGCCAGTGACATCTTGTGTGCTCCTTCCTGTACTTGTGGCTGTCAAAGAGAAGGGAAGTTGGAGCCGCCATTTTGATCATGCCTGGTCCCAGGTAGCCTTTTCCTAAAGGCACAACAGCTGGCACTCACCCATGTAAGCTTCCAGCTTACTTGCCTGTGTCTGCAGCTCGATTTTACAGGCTGCTCTTTGTTAGAAAATAAAATGATTTGGGGGCTTTTTCATTAAAGGAAAAACCTTACTAAGGACTTCCTTACCCTCACTATCTGCCTAAATAATTTCTTTTTAATTCCTATGTCACTGTGCGGGGGACTGGTATTGACTGGCTGATAACAGTTCTTGGCGCTACCTTCCTAAGCTAATAGAAACCACTGTGAGAGGTAAAATGTGGCCTCTGGAACCCAGGACTGCCTGGGTTCAGTTACATGGATTGATGACACAAGTTTCTTAACTTCTCAGAACCTCAGTTTCCTCATATGTAGATTGGGAGCAATAATTGTACATACTTCATAGGGTTGGTGTGAAGATGAAATGAATTAATTCATGTGAAGCACTTTAAACAGTGGCCGATATACAGTAAATTGTCGGTCAACGATAGTCTTATTTGTTACTATTTCTGGCAAAACTAGGACATCATTTGGAGAGGATTGCATCAGAGGTCCCTGCCATTAGGGTGCTTCCTTGAAGAGGAAGATGATCCTGCCCTAGGAGGGATCAGAGGCAGTTACCGAGTTAGTGTGCTGGTCATTACCATGGCTGCTGCAAACATGAAGTGTATGCAGAAGAGGAGACTCAGTACAAGCAAAGCAATGGAAATGTCCTAAATGAAGAGCTTTGAAGGAACTGGGGTCATTGTGATCAGAGAACAAACTTCACAAGTTCATCTAGGCTGCCTCCAGAGATCTGAAGGAAATAGAGTTGTCACATGACCCCAGGAAGCCAATAAGACCTCTGCGTATGGAATCATACAGTCTGGTACTTGGGGCAGAGCACCCAATATATTTTTGTTGAATGGAGGAATTAATATATGAGTAAATAAATTTGGATAAGAAAGAAATTCCTCAGTCAGCACCATTGAAAAAGTATGAACCCTGTTATTCATTTTTTGTCACGGACACTTGCCATGTCATTTTTTTTTTGTCATGGGCAAAAAATAGTATAGGAGGGAACAGTGTGTAAGACTTGGACACTTTGGAGTCAGGCAGATCTGGGTTAAAATTTGGCCACCTCCATTTAAAAGCTATTTGACCTTGGGAATTGCACCTAATCCTTCTCATGTAGAGCTTTCTACACTAAAACATTTACGTTATCTATGCCAATCTCATAGGGTGGCTGTGAAGACCACATGAGATAATGCATGCACCAGACAAGTTAATACATGATAATTGTGAGAGCAGTGAGAGTAATGTCATCATCAGATGGAGAAAATGCAGGTCAAAGAAAGTATAGTTGCAGCATGGGAATCACACAAGAGACGGCACTGAACAGCTTTTCAGTTTCCTTTCAAATTGTAGGTTCTGTGCTTCTATTCACTATTAATTCTATATTCTTTCTAAGAAACTTTTGAGAGTAGTGTGTGTCTGTGTATTAAAGGGAGAGGGGGATATCTTTCTGTTAATAACGAAAACAGCCTGTGGTCAGAAAAAAGAATGACCATAGTAAATGCATCTACAGAGGGATTACATCTGAAACCTTGGTTTTATTGGCACTGTACTCTCACCACCAAGCTCTCTAGCCACAGACCCAACCAGAGACACCAGAGGTTAAAAAGAAGAGAGCGAAGAGTGGTTTCCTAGCATCCATGCGCTTACCTGGCAAGCTCTAGGGCACTCTGAACATGGTTGTTCTCCATGGTTTCCCTGTTTCTAGCCCAGGTTCAATTAGAAATTCCTGGCTGAGCGCAGTGGCTCATACCTGTAATCCCAGCAATTTGGGAGGTTGAGATGGGTGGATCACTTGAGGTCAGGAGTTTGAGACTAGCCTGGGCAACATGGCAAAACCCCATCTCTACTAAAAATACAAAAACAAAAACAAAAAATATTAGCAGGGCATGGTAGTGTACGCCTGTAATTCCAGCTACTCAGGAGGCTGAGGCATGAGAATCACTTGAGCCTGGGAGGGAGAGACTGCAGGGAGCCAAGGTTGTACCACCGCACTCCCGTCTGGGTGACAGAGTGAGACTCTGTCTCAAAAAAAAAAAAAAAAAAAAATGTAAAGAAAGAAAGAAAAAAAGAAACTCTATTATCTTATTGCTTTGCTGCCTCAGTTCTCCATGGTGCTAGACTCCAAGCTGAAGCTTCTGATACTGTTCCCAATATCCCTCACAAAAGAAATCCAACCTGTTCTCAATGGTCCTAGAGTGCAGCCTGCAGGTCCAGCATGTCAGGGTACCAAGAGGCAGTGGAAGGAAAAACTTTCTCGTAGCCATGTCTGGGCCATGTTGCATAATTCCAGGAAGTGCCATTGTCATTGTGATTATTGCTGCAGCAGCTCTGGCCAGCAAGAGCTGCTCCAAAGTTATTACATACCTTGTCACCAGAGATGGCCCACTGGAGACTGGGAGACCTCCAGGGTAATGTGACCTTGTTAATCATCACGACCATTTATGATGATTACAGGGATTGTTGGCTGTCCTCAACCCAAAACTTTTTTGGATGCTAAAACATTTCAAGACATAGCTCTTTCCTTACTTCTGACATTCTCTCTAGGGAGAGGACTCAGTTAAGATGCAGTCTTATTATAACTAAATGCCATCACAGTTGTACAGGGAGTGCAGTAAGTATTATCTCAGGAAGTAAAATGTTACTTTCTTAATCTATCCAAGACAGAATAAAGAGTATACTATGATACTCAGCATGTTTGGAGAGAAATGCTCATTAACTAAATCTTATGCACAAAAGAATGTCTTTTAATCCACAGTTGATAAGTCTTGAGCAAGTGCAGCCTGGTAAACACAGGTTCTTTGCAGAATCTAAGGTGGTGAGTAAAACATGAGAGGAGAGTCAAGATGGATTTGTTCACTTTTGCATGTTTTAGCCTAGGGAGGGAGATTTGGGAGCAGACCCCGAATATTCAAGTGGGGAATTACTTCTAACACAGTGAAGTTAGTTTGGGGGACACTTTGAGGATCTCAGTAAACTACAGATACTTCTCCGCAGAAAAAAGTTACATGTGCGTATGTTTGCACATAAGTAAATATGTCACAGGTACCTGTATGCACAGATACTTCTCCCTGAAAAAGTTGCATGTGCATACCTTTGTACATAAGTAAATATATCACATGTGCCTGTATGCACATACAAGCATTATTACACACAAAATCCTGTTCACAGACCCTGGGATTCCAGGGATTTCATATACAGAACCCATGTGTAATATGTCCTTCACTTCTTGGAGATCAGTCTCCTGCTGTTTTTTGGTGAAGATTTTGCATCTGAAACTTGTTTGGAAGCTTCCCAAGAATAGGAACCTCATTTTCTTTTCTAGCACTTTGGTACCTGGTGCAGTGCCGAATGCAGGGGTGTTTAATAACTTTAAGCCAAATGAGTAACTATCAAAAGGCTGATTCCCAAGTCAGACCCCAAACTAGCATTTAAGAAAAAATATGTTTCGATATGCTTTTCTCATCTTAAAGAAGGTACTCACTGGATGAGCAGGACCTTTCAGCAACTCTGCTTCAGGGAGGACAGAAATTTCTTCACTCGAAAAAAATCTAAAACCTGGCTCAGAAAGGAATTTTCAAACCAGGGAGAAACAGTCCCAAACCTGCAAACAAACATCATGAAACATCCAAATAGAATGACTTTAAAGGACACAGTGCCAAAAATGCTAAGGAGCTGGAGAAAGCCACTTTGGGAAGACCTTTGGGGGGCTCTCCTACAGAGTTCCCTGCAGTGCCCTGGTCACATGGGCTGGACTTGGGCAATGTGTCTGCCTCCTTGTTCTTGGCCAACTGTCCCCTCAGCCAAAACTAATTGGGACACGAGGAATGTATTCTGAGGGAGGGTGAATGTTATAACTGGCCCCTTTATGAGACTTCCTGGAAGCCATGGTGGTGCTCCAGGCCCAGGGCTGGGATACACAGGCTGGACGAGCCTTTGTCATGAACCTGTAGGCCCTTCCAGTTCATGGCTCAGTCTGAGAAAGTGGAAAATGCCTTTGAGACCATTAGGCACAGCTCAGAGAAGACAGGGTGGGAGTGCCACAGAGGCCAGATCCTTCTGACGAAGAGCAGGCTTAAGGTCACTGATCTGGCATGAAATAAAAGATGCCTACTGACTAGTTCAACCAAACAAAAACGGGCGGTGGTGGAGAGAAATGAGGAGAATTCAGCTTTCCAGCTGCCCAGATCTGCCCTTTTGGGTCTGGGCCAGGGAGGACTTAGCCGCCAGGGGCAGAGATGCTGACTTACTCATCTGCATTTCTGCCAACCCTGGGCTCTCGGTCAACCCCTTTTAAGGCATATTTCTGATTAGTTGACTTCTCAGAGTCTGGAAGACCAGGGTTTTGTGGCTCATATTAAGTGCGAAGCCTTGGGCAAAGAATCTACTTCAGCAATATGGTTTATTCCCCATTTGTGAATTCAGTCATCATTTATTGAACATTGGCTTTGAACAAAAATGAATAAAATTCAATTCTTTCCCTTTAGGCATGTACACTCTGAAGGGAGCATACGATTATATGCCCAAGCAACTGCAATTGCAGAACATGACGATGTTTCCAGAAATGACAATGGAGGACACAGAGGAAAGGGTGCACAATTTAATTATAAAAATCAGAAAGACTTCACAGAGGAGGAGGTGTTTGAACTAAAATTCAAATAGAAAAGTTACAGAAGAAAATTGATAGGACAGGCTCTACTCAACTTTCAGCAGCTCTAAGAATGAACATAGACATGATTATACAGTTACGGTCCTAAGATCTACTTGGAAGAAAACAAAATGCATTTAAGATCTCGGTCTTTGAAATTGATTTGGTGTAATGGCAACATGCTGATCAGCGTGCTTGTCTGATGCATCCTAATAGTCTTGTGTTAGCCATTCGTAAGGAGCCAACCAAGGCCTACAAACACTGTATTGTCCCCTAGAAGGGCAGATATGAAGGTGAGAGTTAAGGGTGGTGACACTGTTCTGCAGACAGAAATCTCTCACAGCTTTGCATCAAATTAATGTCTTCAATGTCCTCAAGGCATAGTATTTTGCAGTGGTTGACCTGAGTTTGAATTCTGGTTCTGCCTATGCTACCTGTGTGACCTGGGGCAGGCTATTCAGATTCTCTGAATCAGAATTTGCTTAAGTGGGAGATAATAGCAGTGTTACTCACAACACAGAGTGGTTGTGAGGAGTAAAAGCAGTGATGCTTGTAAAACCTCAGGCACAATCAGGCCCTCAGTACAGGTTAGCACCCCTCCTAATGTGTTATAGAATTATGACTATTGATAGACCTGATTCAAGATATTCTTCAGCATCCCCAAACTGTAATGATATTCTCTTACTTCCTACTCTGACTTCCATTTGTATAAACTATAAACCAAACTTCATGAACTTGTATAAGCTTCATGTAAGTCTTAGCTTTATACTTAATTGAGTTACAAATGATCATGTAAAGGCTGGAGTGCTTGGGACCTTTAGCCTTCTCCACATTCTCTCCCCTGTCGATTTCCCACTGGGGTCTCTCCCAACTATTCTCTCCTGAAAGGGGTCTCATTTGGTCAATATAATACATGTTTACCACCCCTAGTCATCAGAATGTGGAAGTAAAGAGAGCCAATTGTGGCCTAGGTTTTGAGTTTTATAGGCCTAGATCAAGCTGTAGGACCGACCAGAATGTGTACAGTGTTGGGAGAGTCTACTCCTTGAGAGTGAGTGGATCCCACTTGTAGAGTGGCTGCATTTACTGGCATCATCCTGGTAATAAACTGGCTAGTGCAGACACTGCTGCCAGGGATGGAACTTGCTGGAGATGCCCTAATAAGGGGCATCCTTGAACTCTGAATATCTTTTTATAGAGCATGAAGAATCCCTTGTGCTACTTCATAAAAAAGCAGATTCTTGAGCCTCGGTGCAGATAGAATGGACAGGATGGGGAACTGGCATGCATGATTCTTCTCCAGGTGATTCCGATTTCCACTTACTTTGGAATTTACCCTTCAGATGGGCAAATAGGAGCCATCTACCAGGGTCAGGTGGTGGCCAGCAACAGAATGGTATCTGTGGAGTGAAGCTGTGGCTAGGAGAGCAGAGATTAGGCTGGAGAGCAGCTGAGGCCATGTGTAAGGAGAAGCCAGATTTCTCGAAGAGGTGAGCAGTCTGGAGTGGATTATGTTTGATGCCTAGGGGATGGCAGATACCTAAGGTCAAAATGAGACAAGAGGTCATAGTCATGCTGAGTAGACACGGTAAGGAAACAAAGAGCCAAAGCAAGCAGTGGTAAGAAGACAGGTGGCCAGACAAGAGCAAGGTACACACATGGTCATTTCCAGAGATGTCACGGCCCTAGGGCCATTCTCAAAGCTGCTTACCCCAGCTGCTGGAGGAGAGGAAAGAAAGCTAGCAGTTGTCTAGTCAGTGAGGAATAAGACCAGCCTTGGCACCTGTTTACAAAATTCTCCAAGCCAGCCTGAATCCCATGGTCTAGCCCCCGACTGTCACTCCTGTCTGACCGTGGGACATTAAACAACCACCACCTGTCACAACGGTGCTGCGAGGAGCAGAGTCATACACCAGACAGTGTCCTGAACATTTTGAATATTAATCCTGACAGAAAAATCTTTAGCATTGTATGGATTAGTCAATGTAAATTCATTAACTACTTGTCATGACTGTAATATAATCTGCCCTGACTGTAAAGACTCGACAGCACAGTGTTAACCAAATCGACGCAGAAAACAACATATTTCTGTTTAGACTCAATGACTGCTTTACTTGCCAGGTCAGAAGCTGCAGCTTTAAGGGGAAAAAACAAAGTGCTCTTTTGAGCATCCTTGGGAGAGAGCCTCCTGTCTTCAGTAGAGCATCCCAAGTCTCCAGCAGTGACAATTTGAAGATGCCTTCCCTTTCCTGCAAACCACACACCCTCCACATAATGGAATCCCGTCAATCTCTAGTCCCCGTCCATGAGAAGTTCACAGATAATGAAGCAGAATGTATTCTGCAGGATTGAACATTTCCTCCCAGGATGAGTAATTACCATGTTTTAATCATGCTCATTAGCCAGCCATTAGAGTGCTGTCCAGCTTTTCACCGCCAGAGACAAGACTGGAGAATGATTGTGGTCGGGGGCTGCACCCGACCTGGTGAAATACTCAACCATCTGTTCCAAGTTGTAACCCCCTCTATGAAGCACCTTCGTTTATGGCCACAGCAGCCTTGATCTCCAGCACTGAATCCACTTGTGTATCTAGGTTGAGCCAAGCCTGAACCCATCAGAACTTGGAACAGTAAAAAGTTAGCATTCACTAAAATCAGAGGTAATCCAGCACCAACTTAGCAATCATGAATTCTCCACTTTAGCAGAAATATGCATTTTTTTTTCTCCATAGCTTGGTGCATTTAGAAGCCAGTAAAAACCTGGCTTTGAAACAGATGAGTACAATGCAAATTACTAAGAACTTGTTTCTTTTCTGTTCTCAAAGCGACTGCCATTGGCTAAAACATCACCATTCTTATGAATGCAGAAAGAGCGAATGTTTAAGTTCAACATCGTAGCATTTGCTTGCTGTTCTCTATCTCTTCAGAATTGTGCTTTGATTGTCGGTGGCTGGGCTGTCCTATGTTCTTTTGTTTTCATACAAATCTAAGTTTTCTTTGAGAAAAATAACTGACAGAGAGCTTCATACACAGTAGGTGCTTTATAATGTTTTGTTGAATAATGGAATACTTCACATGTATTTTCTTAGCTAAGAATTATAAATACGAGGTGATTTCATGTATTCCCAACATGTGAGTTTTTCTTTGTGTGCCTAGGTCCAGTGCCGCCAAATATTCTGCCTGTAGTGACCAATCACCTTACCTTAGCCTTTTTATTTATAACCTGCTCATTTAGAATTTTGCCTGTACTGCAGAAGAGCCAAAACAACAACAATAATACTATTAATAATAAAGCTTTCACTTTTCTTCCTTGCTGCAGTAGCTATTAAATCTCTCTTCTCACTTTTATCTCCTATGTAGACCCAGATTCAGTGATGAGTTTTCCTACTGTTCCTTCTTGCTCCTCCCTTCAGGAATCTTCTGTGGTGCTCAACAGAGGACACTACATGTCCTCTGGGGCAGCTGCATAAGCCGTTGACCTCTAACTTGATACCTTCCCTTCAAGTGTGCAAAGTCCAGGCAGGTGGTGAAACTGAGCATCCCAAACATCATAGCGATGGTATCAGAAGTATATATATTCTGATGGAAATATGGAAAGCACATATATTCCCACAGGTGAACAAGTGGGGGGTGCTAATTGCAAGTAAAGGAAGGATCGATCAATGAACCAGGTAAAAGGACAACCTGAGTGGAGAGTAGCCACAGGAATCTGTATCCTACATACAAGGCTGGGTGAACCCCAACAAAACTAGGACATAACCACTACTGTGGACTAAATTGTGTCTTCCAACATTCATATGTTGAAGACTAACCTCCACTGGGACTGTATTTGGAGATGGAGTGTTTAAGTAATCAGGGTTACATGAAGTTGCAAGTGTGGGGCCCTAATCTGATACAATTGATGGCCCTCTGAAAAAAAAAAAGTCTCTGTCTGCAAGCACACATTGAGGAAAGGCCATGTGAGGACACAGCAAGATCGTGTCGGGAAGAGAGTCCTCACCAGACACCAACCATGATGGCACGTTGATTGCGGACTTCCAACCTCCAGAATTGTGAGAAAATAAATTTCTGTTGTTCAAGCTAACTCGATGATATTTTGTTATGGCAGCCTGAGCCGACTAATACAGCTTTGCCAAAGTTCCAAAAGAGCATGGTATTAAAGCAAGATCCAGTCATTGAAACTGGGTATGTGGCCTCAGGAGGGAGGTAACTGGAACCAAAAGCCATACTCAGAGCCAGCATGTTCTCTGGGCACCAAATCTGAGCTACTTACGACCTCCTAGTCTAGGACAGGAGTGGGCTGAGAGCCCAAGTAGGTGTCAGGCAAATGGCCCCAACAGTGGGAAGAACCTAGCTGTGAGATCAAACAGGAGGCAGGGCAGGGCAGGATAGCCCTGACTGCTCATAACCCATTAATTGACTTACAAAAAAATTGAGCTGAGAAGGGCCAAGAGATTTACCAATTGTGCTCTGTGAATGTGGGCTGCTTGGCCTTCGCCCAACAATTCCCTCTGAGAATCATGTTAGTGTTGAGATTCAAAATTGGATTACAAACAGTAGTGGATTATGACAGAGGAGCAATAATGCATTATAAATCAACATTTAACTTCTATCTGTCAAGGAAGTGCCAATTATGAAGGACATTAAATGTGATTTACTAAAAAATGAATGTTGTGTGTCCCGTTTAATTTAAACACTTCTCACCAAGGCGTTTGCTGCTAATAGAACAATGATAGGGCCTTCTACTAGAGCCACCCCATTCTTCCCATACATCAGTCAGGATTCTTCTGCCCATTTCTATCCATTCTAACCCCCAACCCACCCTCACTTCTGATTGATAGATACTGTTAAGAAGGCCTAAGGAGGTGGCTTTTTTTATATGAGGCTGGGAAGGTCCCACAAACTCATATCTCCCCCAAGTTACCACCAAGGCACAAAGGTGGGCTGGTTCCTTTCCATTTCTCACAGTCGCCTCAGGCCTGCTGGCTGGGGACTCCTTTATGCCTCCATATCTGATGGTAACATTCATTACAGGGTCGAGAGATCACAGGAAATGAACCAATAAAGAGCTTCCACTCTGTGCCAGCTAGTGTGTTAGATATTTTATACCATGCTCCCATGTTTAATTTTCCCATAAATTTCATGATATGTTATTACGCTTATTTTACAGATGAGGAAGCTGAGACTCAGAGAGGTTTTATAAATTACTTACGTCACGTAGTTTATAAGTGGTCTCCCTGAGATTTGAACCTAGCACTCTGGGGCTCCAAAGCTAATAATATTTCTCTCTGGACAAGCTGAATTCCAGAAACAATATGCCAGGATATAAATATCACAGAAGGTGCCATACCAGTATCCCCTCAGTATGGCCATGGCTGCTGTGAGTTCATTGGGGTTAGTTATTATTGGCACATAAATGTCCTCTTTCCTACCTTTGGCCAGGATTTGCCCCTCTCATAATTAAAAGTTATTTTTATCAGGAACAAAGTTCTTCCATATCACTTTTTCCCAATGCCTAAGAACTGATAGACTGCTATGAGTGGCATAAAGTTTTGTTTTGCTTTAAAGATGGTGCTATAGTTAATTTCCTGGGTAACTTTGGGTGCTCCATTAGGAGGAAGGACAGACAAGTAATTTCTTAAACAAGAGAAGCAATAGTCAAACCCCTCATTCCTATAACGCTTCCTGTCCTCCTGACCCAGCATCCTAGCAACACTAAGAGAGAGAAGCCACAGGAGAGGGTTGTTCAAGCCACTGGGGCATGGTGGATGTAACGGTTAATTCTAGGTGTCACCTTGACAGGATTAAGTAATACCTAGAGAATTGGTAAAGCATTATTTCTAGATGTGACTGTGAGGGTTTTTCCCAAGGAAGTGGGCATGGGAACCACTGAGTGGGGAAGGTCTGCCTTCAATGTGGACAGGTACTATCCAATTGGCTGGGGCCTGGTTAGAAGGAACAAGCTCCCCGGCCTTTGGACTCCGGGACTTACACCGGTGGCCCCCCAGGTCTTCAGGCCTTTAGTCTTAGACTGAGAGTTACACCATCGGCTTCCTGGGTTCTGAGGTCTTTGGACTTGGACTGAGTCACATGATTGGCATCCTAGGGTCTCCAGCTTGCAGACAACCCTACCGTGTGACTTCTCGGGCTCCATAATCACATAAGCCAGTTCCCTTAATAAATCTCCTCTCATCTGTCTAACTATATCTATCTATCTATCTATCTATCTATCTATCTATCTATCTATCTATCTATCTATCATCTGTCCGTCTAATCTATCTATCAGGTTGATGCAAAATAATTGCAGTTTCTCCATTACTTTAATGCAAAGGTAACTGTGTTTTTTTCCATTAAAGTAATGGTTGGTACAACTACTTTTGCACCAACCTAATAGCTACCTGTCTGTCTGTCTGTCTGTCTCTTATTTGTCCTCTCTCTCTGAAGAGCACTGACTAATACAGTGGACAAGAGAGAGGGTGTTCTGGCAATTCCAGATGGCACCTCTACAGAGTACAGTTTGGGGAGCTTTTGAGTCAGACCACAGTGGGTTGAAATCCTGTGTCTTCATTCACCAACTGGGTGACATTGGTTAGTTCCTCCACAGTTTTAGGTCTCAGTTTTCCTATCTATAAAGTGGAAGGTAATAACAACAGTGTTGTTATGAGGATTAATGAAGTGATGAATGCAATGCATTCAGTCTAAAACCAGAACATGATTAGCCCTCAATCATTCTTAGCTCTCATTAAGATTATTATTACTGTAATTCCTGTATTAAAATCATTTAACCTATTGTTCCTTTGTTTAATGGGAGATGGGGAAGTGGCATGATGGAAAGGGATGAGCTCTTTTGGTATCAGCAGGACTGTCAGCAGAGTCTTCGATCATTTTGGAAACTATTGGGAGACATGGGGAAAAGCTATGGGGGGGATCATCTAATTTAGATACTGAATTCCTTAAGTGATATACGTATGTATTTACTGATGTTTCATTCAAGTTAGTGATGGAATTGTACTGTTATTGAATGTTGAGCCCTTCCTTTTGCTCATAAGGAAACCAAGGCACAAAAAGAAGGGCCCTCTTGGAATCATACAGCAAGTGAGAGATGGGACTAGCACTGGAACTTGGGTCTTCTGGCTCCTGCTCTGAGCCCTTTCCCCAACTGTTTTCTAAGATTTGCAGGCCTCAAGGGCAGGCCCCAGGAGGCACCTTCTCTGAAGGGCCCAGCTCAACTCTGTGCCCTTAAAGACGCTAAGTAAGAACCTGTCGATGAATTGGATGTTTGACTGGGGCCTCTACAAGTATACCTTCCCATTTATCCCTCCTTCCTGTCCTAGCCCCGGCAACTCAAGAGGCCTCATCTCAGCTCTGTAGCTTCCATTTCTGCAAAATCCCTGCTGCCTTTGCAGACCTGGTATCCCTTTGGGTGACTGCTTTATCATAAGCTTGTCATCTCCCCTTCGCTAGTTTCTGGGGTGTGGATAGTATCAGGTGGAAGCTAAGAGCTGGGACTTCAGATCAAGCCCATCTGGATTCAAATTCCATGCTCTGTCTGGGACCTCGGGCAAGGTTATTAAACTGCTTCCAGTTTTGGTTTCCTCATCTGTAAAATGGGGATAATTATAATGAGGTGTTCATGGGGCAGTGGTGAGAATTGAGTTAGATGAAGTATTAAAGTATGAGAATCATCTAAATCATAATAAGTGCTCAAAATCTGAACACTCTCAATTATAAACTGCATCCATGTTAGAGGTGGAGATGGTAGGTGGCAGGATTCAGTGCCAGAAAGCTATATTTTAAGATGTACCACTCTTTTTCTAATCATATTTTCTGAAATCTAGTACTCTACAATTTCTATCATATTTTCTCAAATTATTTTGAGCTTATAGATGGAAATTCAGCACTATCCTTCACTGAATCCACATTTGTTGAGCACCTGCCATATACGTTAAACTGACAGGCCAGACACCTACCACCCGCCCTGCCTCCATTTCAAAGCTGTGGTTGCTGGATTGAGAATAGCTGACTGATTCTATGACCTGTGGGTTTTAGGTGTGAGATATGACATTTGTCAGTTTTTCGGGAGGTACAGCCTCTGAGGAGGGTCTCTGAAGACCTGCCCTTGTGACCCCCTTAGGCTCCCTTTGTCTATCTCTGGAGGGACCTTCAGTCCAAACAGCAATGTTTTCACACCTTAGTTACAGTCACCCTATGCTCATAGCAAGAGTTGGGGGAGGGACTATTTGTGGCCAAAAGAGGAAAGTCCTCTAATTGCTGACTCTGCATTGCCGACTCCTCATTGCCATGGCAACATTCCCATCCTTTTGTGGGTCATCTATGGCTTAGCCACTTGAGAGTCACTCCCATGCTCTATGTAGTCAGGTTGTGGGGCTGGGGTCTCTGTTTGCTGAGGAGCCTCAGTTGTCATGACAGCACTAATCAGAATAGTTGAGAAACATCACGTGGAAGAAAACATCACCAAACCCAGGAAATAAACTCATTCCAAGCAATAAAAATATTTGCACATTCTGTAATTTTGCATTTTCACTAAAAAATTTGCACTCTGGGAGAACAGGGATCACCCCTGCCTTGTATTGCATTCACAGCTCCAGTACCTCACAGAGTGTCAGGTAAAGTAGGTATTCAATAAATATTCCTTGACTGAATTATTCTCATTGCCTAGAGGTAATCTAAAGGCATGCTAATGCTAGGTACTGCCCTACACAACTTGCAAAAGTTAATTCACTCTGTGCCTCAGCTTCCTTGTCTGTAAAGTGGACTTAATATTAGGAATAATAGTTACTGCCAGGTTATGAGTTAAGTAATTTGTCCAAACAAATGAGGAAGCCAAGGTCTGATCCCAGGCAATGTAGATCTTGAGTCTAGGGGCTCATCTAGCAAGGTTGTAGAGGCATCTGAGTGAAGAAGTGGGTTCTGGGCCAACTGCTCTCTTGGTGTGCATGTCTTCCAACTGCCACACAATGTGTTCAGATAAAATGACATTAAAGTAACTATTTTTGGTGGCTCGATGAACAAAAAATGCACACAAAATTGCAGGCTTGAAGAAGGAAGTTAGTGCTAGCCTCTGCCATGTGGCAGTCCTATGGAAAACTCTGGATTTGAAGTATTCCAGGGCTCTTTCTTTTTCTCCCAAGCACACCCTCATTAGCCTCATCACAGATAAAAGTCATGCACTAGCCATGAGTTTTATGAAGACAAAGAAATGTTTGTGTCATTCATTCTGTAGCTTTGTTGCCTAGCACTGGTGTGTGACAATAATAGGTGCTAAAAACAAATTTGTTGAATGAAAGAATGAAGAAGAGAGCACTGTGTGATGGGTGGAGATACTTTTAAAAGAAGAGCATTGAGGGTAACTGTCCAGGGTTCAGGAAGAAAAAGCCAATAGACATGGTTTTCTTTTTTTGAGGACTCAAGTTTTGAATTAAATCCCAGAACACAGATTCCAGAACAGACGACAAGAATAATTATTTTTAAAATTCATGCCGTGTGGTGTGACTTTTCTTTGGAAAATTTCAATACATAATTTCGAGGATGCCAGTTGGAAGGGAGAATTTTTATTCCTAATAAAATGGTACAGATCACTTCAATTATTCCTGGGAAAAGGGACATTTTCTCTTTTCTCCTCCAGGCTTTCCCTGAACTCTGCTGCCTGAGGAACTGTGGGAAAGAGCAGGATGTGTCTGCTTCTTTCTTTGTCTCTAACACAGTTCATCATTTACTGAAAACTCAAACGCCACCCTCTTCCACACATAATAAGAGCCCAGCCAGGCTTTCTAAGCTCTGAACCATTGAGCTACAGTGAGGTATGGAGTCCACTCTCTTTCCTCCCCTAAGAGCGTGCCACACACAGTACATGTCCAACCAGGCACACACAGTGTACGTCTGTGCAAGTGCACTCATGCACACAAGACCACACACACATGTCCACACCCATCTGCTCCATGCTCGTGTCAGCCTTGGTTAACACACTTAGGAGCATCTTTACTCCTTTGTCTCTTACAGGACCTGGGAGGTGGTTTTCTTGTTCTCTGCACGTAGCAACAGCTGCAGTCAGAGTTAGCCTTTCTCTTCTGTGGGGAATCTGGTGATATACAGAAGACATCAGACCTAGCTGTCTTGGCTGAACCAGGCATCGACCTGCCTGAAGGGACATGAGATGGCCATTCTGTCTTCTTGCTGAAGCATGGGCAGCACCCCTAGCCAGCTGCGAGCACTTTGACTCCACAAGGGCAGGGATCCTTATTTTATTCAGTGATGTATCCTAAGTTTCCACAAGTGTGCCTGGCACATAGTATGTGCTCAATAAATACACTTTCGAAAGAATAAGTAACTTTGGATAGGTTTTAGAAAAATACATGGTATTTCCTTGCATATACTGCCTGGAACACCCATTCCTCTCTTACCCCTTCCCAAGGCAAAAGTCCCATTTGTATTTTAAGGACCAACATATTGTCACCTCTTTTTTGGTGCTTTAAAAATCTTATATATCACAGTTGTACAGATTTGGGGTTAGATGTGATATTATGATACATGTATACATGTGTAATGATCAAATCAGGGTAGCTGGGATATCCATTACCCCAAACATGTATATTTTCTTGGAGTTGGGAACACTATAACTCTTCTAGCTACTTTGAAATATTCACTATATTATTGTTAACTGTAATTTCCCTACCATGCAGTCTCCACCCCAGGTATAAGTAATTTCTTCCTGTCTTCAGCATTTCATGTACTCTGTTTTTCTTGGAGAAATGGACATGTTGACTTGCAATTACTTGGTTACATATTAACCAAGTAATATGTAACCAATATGTAATAATAAAAGATATTACATTCTCTTTCAATAGCAAAATGATTTTTCTAAGGCAGATGCCTATTTATTTATTTATGTGTTCCTCATATCTACCAAAGTATTAGATAGAACAACAACACTGTGCTCACTAGAGCACAGTGGTTAAAAGGTTGCCTCTGGAGTTGGACGGCTACGGTGTGAAATCTTGCTCTGCCATTTGCAAGCCATGCAGACATTTGGTCAACTTATGTAATTTCTACATCTTCATTTCCTTTTCTGCAAAATGGCAGTATTAGCAAGATCTACCTCATAGTAGTAAGGGGTTCAATGAATTAATACTTGTAAAGCACTTACAACACTGCTTTGTGTAAATTAAGTACTCAATAAATATTTATTTATATTTTTTTCATAATGTATGCTTATAGTTGACATTGGTTTTTAATTTCTTTTTAAAACTTTTACTTGGGGCCAGGTGCAATGCCTATGATCCCAACACTGAGAGACTGACATGGGAGGATCACTTGAACTCAGGAAGTTTTAAATTTAACTGTGTATTATTCAAGCAATATTTTCCTTATGATAACCACTGAATTTTCTTTGGAGATCCACTTGGTTAAATTTCAGTCTCTGTAGTTTTTCCAGAGCTACACACTCTCTCCTCCCAGATAAACTGAATCGAGTCTGACCAAACAGCATTATGAATTTCTGTGGTCCCATGATTGGGCCAGAGACAGATTCAGGATCTCACTATAACCAGGAAAGTAGTACAAAGCTTGTGTTGGGGTTCCTGGGAAAGAAGAGGATGGTCTCCTCCCACTGGACTGAATCTATGTTACCTCCAGGAGGGTAGAGCTCATCTGGGAAGGGAGTCAGCTAGGAGAAGAGCCAAACCATGAGACAGAGGGAAAAACTTGATCCCTGATATATCTATATTATAATATGGGAGTCCCTGATCTATCTATACCAGGAGCCAGAAACACCTCCAGACTCTGCCTGTTGCAGTGACAATGGCTGCATAACAATTACTACTAAACTTAGCAGCTTAGAGCAATGGCAGAATGTATTTGGCTTGTGTATCTTCAATTTGGGAAGGATTCAACAGGGACAGATTGCATCTCCACCACTAGGGTCCATGATGGTGGCCTGAGGGCTAGGGGCTAGAATCATCTGAAGGCTTGGCAATTGATGCTGATGGTCACCTGTGGGGGCTCCAGCTTCTATCTACAGGGACCACTTCATGTGTTCTTTTCTTATGGGCTAGTGTGGGCTTCCTTACATCAGAGTGACAAGTTTTTACTCTGAGGGAATGCCCCATTCTACCACCTAACAAGGCAGAAACTGCATCCTTTTTATGACCCAACAAGGAAATTCACATGGCATCAGTTCTGCCATCCTCCATTGGTTGGAGCACTCAGTGGAGGTCAGGTCCAAGAGAAGAGGAAGAGCAATGTTTAAGAAAAGCATTTGGGGCTGGAAATGTGATTGTGGTCATTTTTGAAAAACGTAATGTAAAATTACTTTTTGATAAAGTCAGTCAGAATTAGATTTTCTATGTTTGATCACAGAAATAATTCTAAAAACGTTGATAAATGTTTCTGGCTCCTGGTATAGATAGATCAGGGGCTCCCACATTATAATATAGATATATCAGGGATCAAGTTTTTCCCTCCATCTCATGGTTTGGCTCTTCTCCTATCTGACTCCCTTCCCAGATGAGCTCTTCCCTCCTGGAGGTAACACAGATTCAGTCCAGTGAGAGGAGACCATCCTCCTCTTTCCCAGGAACCTTTGTTGAATAGATAATTTAATTGTTGACAATGCCTCATGCAATTTTATGGAGTTTGTTATTTTTTCCTTCAATCAAATCATAACTTTTATCATCTTTTGTTTGCTCTATATTTTGTTCAGGAAAAAGAAAATCCCTCATTGTAGGGGAGCCTACAAAATAGTGGCATATTCTGGAGAGTCATTCACCTCGCTAGTTTTTCAGATAAGGTAGGCTCACTTTTGTGGGCATTCAGCAACATGGCACCTGAGATGTGTTTGTACAGACATTTTAAGGCTCTCAAAACATTTTCCTGCCAGAAACATTTTAGCTTGTCCAATCAGTAGAGACAGGTGTTTTAAACTTTGAGCTACCTAATATCTAGAGAAGAAATGATTAACATTACTACTTGACTGCAATGAGCTTAAATGATATTCCAAATAAAATGGTTATATGCTTATATACATTAGAGGGAAGTTGAAATAAACCAGAATGAAACAAATATTTGTTTTGTTTTTTATTCTAGGACTTTCAAAGTCCTTAATATGTCATTTTCCAGTAGGGACTGTAGAGCACAGATTATGATGAGCTGATTCTGAGCCAACATTTTTTTCTCAGATTCTTGCTAAATTCTGGCATTCTAAGGAACACAGTTTAGGGAATAATGGCATTCCTAAGACAGATCTTGGAGGCAACCTCCTAAAACAGATCTTGAAGGCAACTATAAACCTTTATTACATTTTTTCATACTTGCCTTTTTGAAAAGTTTTTTTGTTTGTTTATTATTTTCTTCAGGCTCTTAAGTTAAATTTCATAGTTTTCATTTAAACACTCCACAAATGGTATCCATATGAGTCTGACCTCCTCAGATTCATTTGGGAGGAATAACTAGTATCTTCCTGGGTGGGATAATGTCTTTCATCTGCAGAATGTGAGACTCTATGATGTGTGGTCATATTGACATGCATTGAGCAGGATAAGTTCCTGCCACCAGAGGAAGTGCCCTTTCCCAATTCAGAGGGGCTCCAATTCTTTTGGACAGTCTCACAAGCATGCTGTGTCTGGTTTATATTTCCTAGCTCTGGAAACTAGATCCAATCCTTTTAGACTAGGTCATCCTTTTAAAGGCAACCTCACGAGCCAAAAAATAAATGGTGGATATTTCCTTTTCTTTGGCAACAATGTTGTTTTGCTAATACTGGTTTGTTTTGTATCCTTGTTATAGTTTGCCTGGATCTTGGACATTTTGTAATTGGTCATTCTTTTTAAAAAATTATACTCTAAGTTCTAAGGTACATGTGCACAATGTGTAGATTTGCTACATATGTATACATGTGCCATGTTGGTGTGCTGCACCCATTAACTCGTCATTTACATTAGGTATTTCTCCTAATGCTATCCCTCCCCACTCCCCCAACCCCACAACAGGCCCCAGTGTATGATGTTCCCTGCCCTGTGTCCAAATGTTCTCATTGTTCGATTCCCACCTATGAGTGAGAACATACGGTGTTTGGTTTTCTGTCCTTATGATAGTTTGCTCAGAATGATTGTTTCCAGCCACATCCATATCCCCACAAAGGACATGAACTCATCCTTTTTTATGGCTGCATGGTATTCCATGGTTATATGTGCCACAGAATGGGAGAATATTTTTGCAGTCTACCCATCTGACGAAGAGTTAATATCCAGAATCTACAAATAACTTAAACACATTTACAAGAAAAAATCAAACAACCCATCAAAAAGTGGGCAAAGGATATGAATAGACACTTCTCCAAAAAAGACATTTATGCAGCCAACAGACACATGACAAAATGCTCATCATCACTGGTCATCAGAGAAATGCAAATCGAAACCACAATGAGATACCATCTCACACCAGTTTGAATGGCGATCATTAAAAAGTCAGGAAACAACAGGTGCTGGAGAGGATGTGGAGAAATAGGAACACTTTTCCACTGTTGGTGGGAGTGTACACTACTTCAACCATTGTAGAAGACAGTGTGGTGATTACTCAAGGATCTAGAACTAGAAATACCGTTTGACCCAGTGATCCCATTACTGGGTATATACCCAAAGGATTATAAATCAGGTAATTGGTTATTCTAAGCAGAAAGGGGAGCAAGGCAACTCTATAAATTCTGGCTTTCTCTCAGTTCTTTTCATTTCCCAGTTAAGTGCCCTGGGACTTGCTGCCCCTTAAGCATTCTTCTCAAGAGTCTTCTCTATGATGTTGTATGACATTGGAGTGCCTGTTGTAGAATATTTCCTGTCTTCCAGAACTCAATACCTTAAAAATAGCAGACCCACATTGGACTGAGCATCTGCCCACCACTTTACAGTTCTTTTGATTGTGGGTTTTTGATGCAGGAAATATCACAAATAGCAAGGAGAAATATTATCCATCAGAGAGGTGACACAGAATGGCCACTCTCTTCCAAATATCTCAAGAGAAATTCATCCCAATAATACAGAGACAATTTGGAAAAGAGATTTAAAATCTTAGATTGTGTGTGCAATGGTAAAAGGGCAAGGTGGTAAATAATGGGAGCAGAGAGGATTGATCGGTTTGGGGTCCAGCATTGCTTAAAGTATTTTCCAATTAGTATACATTCTGCAAAATATTAATAGTTATTAGTTGACAAAAAGAGAGATTGTGTCAGCAGATGAATTTAGAAAACCCGTGGTTAAGAACTTTTTTATTACAGGACTTAACAGAGCCCTTAATACATAAATGTGTTTTGTGTCTCTCCAAAGGGGGATGAAATTTGCCAATGTTTTGACCAAAAAATTATCTTTTCAAGAAGCAGATCTTAGGACTGGTGATTCCAATATTAAATATTAAATTACAGAATAACATTTCCCAAAAGTGTTTTCTGTGATTCTGGCTTCAAGATAAAGAGTATTATACAAAAAGAAGGAAAGAAGGTAGCTTGGCAAAGCAGTCCGGTCATAGACTGGTGATGAGAGCTACTAATGACATTTGGGCAAGAGGAAGAGCTCAATGGTATGTGCCAGATAAAGTCAGAGACATCTTACATGAATTACCTGATTGTAATCCCCACAACTCCATGAAATAATCACAGTTGTTACCCACATTTTACAAATGGGAAAGTCAAGGCACAAAGATGAGATGGTTCTTGTCCAGGGTCACTCAGCAAATAAGTGATGGAATCAGAAATAAACTTAGGCCACCTGACTGCAGAGCTTTTGCTCTTACTATACTACAGTGACTTGAAAAAATATCAAGGAAAATGTGAATAGACCATGGAATTCATTTCAGGAAAGTGGAATAGCAGTGCCCATAAAGTGGTTTTGCAACATGTTTACCATAGAGATTCTTCAATGTTAAGACTTTTATGCCACTTTATGTGACAATTTTGTTCCTGACTCTTTCTAATGACACCAGCTTCTCTCATTTACATTACACACTGAAACATGCCATAAATCACACACTGGAGGGCTCTTTGAATCATGGGGCCATATCAGATGGCTCTTCCATGACCTTGGGAATACATATAAAAGGAAAGAAGAAAGATCAAACCAATAACCAAAGTTTCCACCTTAGCAAGCTATAAAAAGTAAAGTAAATCCAAAAAAACAGAATAAAAGAAATAATAAAAATTAGAGCAGAAATCAGTGAAATTAAAGACAGAAAATCAGTAGGTTAAATCAACAAAATCAAATGCTGGTTCTTTGAAAAATAACCACATTTTACAAATGGGAAAGTCAAGGCACAAATGTATACTGAATAAAATACAATTAATAATCCTCTAGCTAGGACTACTAAAAAAAAAAAACAATAAAAAAGAGAAGACCCAAATGACTAATATTTCATTTCAAAAATAAAAGAGGGGCTAGCAGTACTGAGCCCATGGACATTAAAAGAATAACAAAAGACCATTATTAACAACCCAATGCCCATGCATTTTATAACTTAGATGAATGGACCAATTCCTTGAATAACACAAATCTATCAAAACTCACACGAGGAGAAATAGATAACCCAAATAGGCCTATACCTATTTAAAAATTGAATCAATAATGAATGATCTTCTAAAACAGAAAGCACCTGGCCCATATGGTTTTACTGATGAATTATATCAAACACTTAAAAATAAATTACGCCAACTATTTGTAATCTTATTCAGAAATTAAAAGTAGAGGGAACACTTCCTATCACATTGTATGCAGCTAGCATTACTCTAATACCAAAACCAGACACAGATATTATAAGAAAAGAAAACTCAACCCAATATCCCTCATTAATATAGAGGTAAAAATATTCAATAGGATATCAGCATACTGAATCTAACAATGTATAAAAAGAATGATATGCCATGCAAGTGAGATTTATCCCATATATTCAAGGATGTTTCAATATTTAGAAACCAAGTAATTAAATATGCTATATTAGCAGGCTAAAGAAGAAAACTTATCACATGCGAGCACATCAATGGATCCAGAAAATGCATTTGACAGAATCTAATATCCATTCATGATAGTTCAAAATGTTTTAAAATTTATCTTGAGATATCTTCTCTGACTCATGTTATTTAGAAATGTGTCATTTAATCTCCAAGTATTTGGGGATTTTCCAGCTATGTTTTTGTTATTGACATCTGGTTAAATTCCACTGTGGTCTGGAAAGAGATATTGTATAATTTATATTCTTTTCAATTTGTTAAGGAATGTTTTATCTCCCAAAGTATTGTTTGTCTTGGTGAATATTCCATGTGAGCTTCAGAAGAATATATATCCTTCTGTTGTCAGATGAGGTATTATGTAAATACCAACTATATTCATTTGATTGATGATGCTTTTCTGTTCAACTATATGTCCTTACATAGTTGACTGTTGGATCTGTCGATTGCTGTTAGTGTCAAAATCTCAACTATAATAGCTTATTTGTAGATTTCTCCTTGTCTTTCAATTTTTGCCTCCTCTCTTTTGATGTCCTGTTGTTAGGCACATGCACATTAAGGACTGTTGCATCTTCTTGGATAATTGACCCTTTTATCATTATGTAGTGCCTTTCTTGATCCCTGATAATTTTCCTTATTCTGAAGTCTGCTTTATCTGAAGTTAGTGTAGCTACTCCAGGTTTCTTTTGATTAGTGTTAGCATAGTATACCTTTCTTTATTCTTTCAATTTGAATCTACACATGTCTTTAAATTTAAAGTAGATTTCTTGTAGACAACATGTAGTTAGGTCTTGCTTTTGTTTTTGTTTTTCAGTACACTTTGGCCATCTCTGTCTTTTGATTGGTGTATTTAGAGAATTCATATTTAAAGTGATTTCTGATATAACTGGCTTAATATCTATCTTATTTTTAAATGTTTTTTATTTATTGTTCTTGTTCTTTGTGTTCCACTCTTTTTCTGCCTTCTCTGCTTTTAATGGAACATTTTATAAAATTCCATTTTCTTTCAGTGGAATATCAATTATATTTATTTTAAAAATATTATCAGTGGGTTTACTGGAGTTTGCAATATACATTTACAACTAATGTAACCCACTTTCAAACAACATGTACTGCTTCCCAGATAGTGAAAGTAACTTACGAAAACAGTTTTCCTAATTCCCCCTTCTTATCCCTTATTACATGGTTGTCATTCATTTCACATATCCATAAGCAATATCACTAAATACATTGTTTCTATTGTTTTTAACTCAGTATATGTTAGATAAACTATAATTAAGAAAAATATAATATTTATTTAATTTTGTCATTATTTATTCCTTTCTTTATGTAGGTTTCAGTTTCTGACCTGGGGATATTTTTTCTCTAATTTTTTAAACATTTCTTTCAAGGCAGACCTACTGAGAGAGTTTCCTCAGTTTTTGTTTATTGTAGAAAAGTAAAGACTAAGAAAGTTTTTATTTTTCCTTCATTTTTGAAGGATAATTATGCAGGATACAGAATTTTAGGTTAGTAGGATTTTTTTTCAACACTTTAAATATTTTACTCCACCCTTTTTCTTTTCTTTCTTTTTGTCTTTCTTTTTCATTTTTATTTTTTTATTATTTATTTATTTATTGCTTGTGTGGTTTCTAAAGAAAGATGCCATATAATTCTTGACTTTGTTCTTTTATGTGTAAGGTGCTCTCCCCAACCCTCTTTCAATATTTTCTCTCTATCATTTATTGTCTGTAGTTTGAATGTGATGTCTAGGTATAGACTTCTTGATATTTACCCTGTCTGGTTTTGTCTGAATTTTCTGGAACTGAGGATTATTGTTTGTCATTAATTTTGGAAATTTCTCAGTTGTTATTACTTTAAATATTTCTTCTGCTCCTTTTTGACTTACTTTTCTTGTAATATTCCCTTTATGTGCCTGTTTATACCTCTTGTAATTGTCCCTTAGTTCTTGGATATTCTGCCAAGAATATTTTTATTTTATTTTAATTTCCTTTTCTCCTTGCTTTTCAGTTTTAGAAATTTCTATAGAGTTATCCTCAGGATTCGTTCCTCAACTGTTCAACCTACTGACTTCTGAGTCCCAGGATGGAGTCAGCTACATTCAAACCACTTGATTGGTTTGGGGAAGAGACAATGCTCCAAAGAAAACTGGGGAGCTATTACCTAAAGGGGAAACAGGTGCAAAACAGATAATAATGACAGAAATCAACTGCAGATGCCTCAGAAAACCAGGAAAAGGACTGTTTATGAGGTAGACATCAGAAAATGATAGCTAGACTTCAGTGGGGGACATTTAAAACAACACAGAGGAGTGCAAGATGGACAGGAATATGCAGGAAAATCTGAAGTGTGGAGTCAAGCGCCCTTTACCAATGCGGCTCAACACCAATACTCTGAAAGCATGCTCAGTGACTTGGCATTTATTGTAGTTTCTTATCTGTTCTTTCCGTCACAGTAGTCACAGCTCACATGTGGCTATTTAAACTTAAATTAGTTTTAATTAAATAAAATTAAAACTTCAGTTCCTCAGTTGTACTAGCTACATTTCAAGTACTCAGTAACCTTAACATGTGGCTAGTAGCTACTGTATTGCTTAGTACAGAATAGAACATTTTCTTCACTGCAGAAAGTTCTATTAGGTAGCACTGGATTTAACTATTATTTGCATCATTTCAGTTATTTTTCCCAAGAAACATATATGTTGAGACATCATACTTTTCTTTTGCTGGCCAATTTGAAATAAAGAGGAAAACAGAATCGAATAATTTTGCTAATGATAGATCTAATAAAGAATCTCCAATGAGAGGCTTAAGCTCAAACATGAAATTCAATTAAAAATCTTGATTATCTATCCATGACTACACAAATCCCTCTGTGTGCTCTTTTTCTCTTCCCCTAATTATGTCCTGTCAAATTGGAAAATAAGTTGTGATTATTGGAAGCTGGTCAGGTTGAGTAACAGACACCAATTAAGTATATACTGAAAGAAGAGAACATGATGCTGGTTAATCCTTGCTTTTGGACTCCACAGCCCCCCAATGGTGTTATACAAACCTCTCACAGGAATGTAAGAAACTGTCTTCAATTGCTCTGTCAGCCTCCCACTGGGCACCCTGGATGGTCCTGACAGCATCAAGGGGAGCCTGGAGTTCCAGGACTGCATCTTCTTGTAATTGATGAAAAATATTTACAATTGCCACATCCCCAAATTGTATCAGACATTTCCTATGTTAAGGGAAATAACATGCTACACAGATGCTGTCCTTTGGGTTTTATACATGCAGTAGATATTAATTTGGAGTGTGTTTGAGTTCGGTTGTCAGAAAAAATGAGCAGAATGGATGGCAACCAACATTTACTTAGCCATTGCTATGGCCAGACTCTGCCAGACATGACAACAGAGCATTTCATGTATATTTCACAAGAGACCTATGTGCTGTAGGGATTATGCCTACTTTAATTAGTCAGAGAACTGAGGCTTAGTAAGGTCAAGCAACATTTCAAATGTTGTCACTAAGTGGCAGAGCTGGGATATTAATCCGGTATTGTCTAACACCACTTTTGAGTTTTTTACCACCTGGTATTTCTGCAGTATTTGATGAAAAGATAGGGGAGTTTGGCCTTTGGTTGGGATCATCTCCTCTGCTTCATCAAAAGTTTGTACTGACTTCAGTTACAAAGTCCTAAGACTTTGGGAAGTGTTGAATTTGGAGTTTTTGTTTGTTTGTTTGTTTGTTTGTTTACCTTTGTCAGGCATATATGTACAGGAATCTCAGCCACTTCTTGTATGCATATATTTATTGAATCTTCTTTCAGCAAACAGTTATTGAGAATCGGTTGTGCAGCAAATATTGCAGATATAGTAATGAATAAATAAAGCATGGTCTCTGCCTTCAGAGAGCTCACAATATCCTAGAAGAGATAGATATATCAGTAAGCTATTACAAAGCAGGGTGATAGTGATAATCAGAGAAGAAAACATAGGGTGCTATGCAGTTTCATCCCAGAGGTAGGCTGGCAGGAGGAACAGCCAGGTGCAGGCATTGAGGGGGAACACTGTGGAGAAACTAAAAGCAATAATGGAATCAACTAAATCAACTCAATGTTACATATTTTTTTATTATCACCAGGTACTGGCAATTCTAAATAATATCAATAATATCAATGATATTTAAAAAAAAATTTGTTGATCTAAGTTCTAATTAATTGTAGAACTTACTGTTGAGTTTGAATAATGTATACATAAGCAGGAAATTAGGGCATTTTTGTTACATGTTCTTTAAGAAACATTTTATTCTACACAGAAGTTAATCCAGATAACCCCTGGTTATACTGTCAGTCCTCCTCCTCCCATGCCTCCCACCACAAGAAAGATGACAGGGCTAAAGTTACTTCATGCTATTGTGACCACTATTTGTGTTCAAAAAAAAAAAAAAAAAAAAAAAAAAAAAAAAAAAAAAAAAAAAAAAACAGGGAAATAGTACTAACTACAAGTTGTAATTATTTTGTAACCGGTAAGGACAGATTTAATTCAAATGTGATATATTTTGCAGATTTTAGTAATACCTTCCAAAGTGACATTATTCTTCTTTTAAAACTGTGAATTGTCTGTTTTCAAACTAGTAAACAAATTAAGAAGCTAGTAAGTGTTATTCATTATTATGTGATTTTAACTGAAAATCATTTAATCTTTTAGAGGAGAGTGAAAGCAATCTTCTCTGGATGTCCAATGCCCTAGGCCCAACACGAGTGCTACAGGCCCAAAATAAGGGGACTCTGACAACCCACGAACTTGGGAGAGGCTGATACGTTAAAAATACTCAGGATGGCGGTAACCCAGGGTATGGGCTGGGGAGTGGTAAGAGCTGAGTCTCACGAGATAGTAGGAACCAGGTAAGGAGGGCCAGGGATTTAGAAGATTTTGAAAAAGAGGGAGTCATGGTTAGGTTTGTGCATTAGAAAATACATAGACAAGAAATACGACCACGGCAGCAGACTGTTGTCTTATATCACTACTTTTTTTGAACTTTAAAAATTTTAACAACTCGTGTCAGTTATGCTCCACATGACAATATTTTGCTCATCATTAAGTGATGCATGACTATGTTTTAAAATAATTTCAGGTTTCAAAACAAGATGCAAAAATAGTACAAAAACTGTTCTATATCTTTCACCCACAGTTGCCAACAGTTAAATCTTAATATGATTGAAACAATATTATTGATAGGCTATATTATTATCTAATCTACAGACTTTATTCAAAGTTCTCCAACGGTTTCACTAATGCTCCTTTTGGTCCAGGATTCAATACAGGTTATGATGCTACATTTGGTTATTATTTCTTTAGTTAATATCTCTTCCAATCTGGAAAGTTCCTCAGTTTGTCTTTGTTTTTCATGACCTCAGCACTTTTAAAGAATACCAGACATTTATTTTATAGACTGGCTCCCAATTTGAGTTTGTCTAATGTTTCCCTATGATTTAATTCTGATTTAAAGTTTTGGCAAAGATGCTGCAAAGTTGATCTTGTGTTCTTCTCAAGGGATCATTGAGAAGGCTTTTCCTATACCAGAACCCCCAATCTAAAAACAAGATAATGCTAAGAAATATAAAATTAGAGTGAGCTACAGGTAATAGAAACCGTAAAACTCAACCCCAGCTCAATACCTAACTTGATTGACTAATGACCCAACAGAAAAAATGTGCCTGTTTTTAGGCATAATTATCAAGAGGTACATGCTAATTTGTGCTATTACTAGTGGCATTTATATCACTTGGTTAAGGGGATATATGCTGTGTGTCTTAATTATGGTTATTTTTCTATTTGTAATTAAGAAATCGTTTATGTAGCATTATTTTGAAATCATGTAAATATCCTTTTTCTCATACTTTCACCCACTAATTTTAGCATCCACTGATGATTCTTGTCTGAAACAAATAATACTGTTATGTTTCTCAAATAGTGATTTTCTATTTCCACTGTTCCTTCTGCATGTATTAGTTGAAGGAAAAATTGTCTCATTTACTCACTTATTCTTTCATTAATTCATTCATCGGTTATATCAGTATAGATCCATCATTTTTTATTTTAATCTCTGGATTGTAATTTTTCCTATTATTTATTTTATTTCTCAAAAATTCCCAGACTTATCCAATGAGAACTTCTCATGTTGGTTTCTGTGTCTTTTCAACATGCCCTCAATTTTTCTTGCTCAGAAAAAACTAGTGTCATGTATACTTTGTTTTTCAAAAAGAGAATTTTAAAATATTGTTTCCTTATTCTTGACATCATTAGATCATTTGATATTGTTTCACAGCTCTACGATGTTCTGTTTTGTGCCATCCCTTAATCAGCTCTCACTTATTTTTCTCCTTGTGCTTCAGTTGGGTAATTGCTATTGACCTATCTTCAAGTTCACTGATTTATTTTTTCCTCAACTGTGTTGACTCTACTGATAAGCTCATCAAGAGCACTCTTCATATTTGTTACCGTGTATTTTTATTTTTAGTATTTCTGTACGTATTTTTTCCTTCAAGCATCTTTCTTTCTTCAGAAACTTCTCATCTGTGTATTGTTTGTGAATGTTGTCCACTGTTTCCACTGGAAATGTTAGCATATTAATCATAGTTATGTTTAATTTCTTGTCTGATCATTCCAACATTTGGATCACCTCTGGGTTTGATTCTACTGATTGTTTTGCCTCTTGACAGTGAATGGCATTTTCTCACTTTTTAGTATCTTGTCATTTTTTATTGAGTGCCAGACATTCTATCTAAACCAGTAGTGGCTGAGGACAATAGTAATTATGCCTAAAAACAGGCACATTTTTTCTGTTGGGTCATTAGTCAATCAAGTTAGGTATTGAGCTGCATTTGAGTTTTACTGTTTCTATTACTTATAGCTCACTCTAATTTTAAATTTCTTAGCATTATCTTGTTTTTAGATTGGGGGCTCTGGTATAGGAAAAGACTTCTCAGTGATCCTGCTCCACTCTTATCTGTAAATTTTCCTGTACCTGTGTCACAAGAGTGCTGTCTCTCTATTCTCTTACCTACTCTGTACATGAGTAATATCTTTTTTCAATTATTATTTTCTTCTTTGAGCATTTTCAAAGTTTACTTTCTTACATCTTTCTAAGGTTTTTGTTTAGCTAAATGTTTAATTTTCTTACTTTTATTCTTTTGTCTTATATTTGCAAGAGTATTTATGGCTATTGTTTTCTTCAAACATTATTTTAATGTACCCACATATTCTGATAAAGTGTTTTTTTTTCTTTTTTTCTTTTTTTTACAAATTCTATATTTTAAATTTGCATTTTGCCTTTACATGAAATTGTATATGAATTCCAACAAGACATTTTGTGGTTTTCAAAATTTTTTGGGGGTTATATCTGAGTGTTTTTGAATAGTGATCAGATTGTTGTTCATAATATTTCTACTTTACAAAAGTTAATGCTGATTTATTTGTTACCTAACTGATCTTAACATAAAATCAATGTTGTAGAGGTCTCATGATTGATTTCAAGATGATATTCTCTGTTATCAGTGTATAGTCTGTACTATGTGTATGTGTGTGCATGAATCTTGCTTTGTAAATTAAATTGAAAGTCTTTTTCAAATTTTGAGAAATGTGTGGTCTCATTCACATAATAATATTCATAATTATGTGTTTCATATTAACTATGTTAATGTACTTACCTGATGCATATTCTTTGATCTTTTATTTTTTTTAAATGTTTTGTGGTGTGGAGGAGGAGCAAGATGGTCGAATAGAAGCCTTCACTGATCATTATCCCTGCAGGAACACCAAATTGAACAACTATCCACACAAAACAAGTACCTTCAGAAGAATAAAAAATCAGGTGAGTGATCACAGCACTTCCTTTTAACTTCATATCACTGAAGGAGACAATGAAGAGGGTAGGAAAGACAGTCTTGAGTTGCCAATGCCACCTCTCCCCAATCTTCCAGCAGCAGCCGCATGGCACAGAGTGACAATCTGTGTGTTTGGGGGAAGGAGAGTGCAGTGATCATGGGAGTTTGCATTGGAACTCAGTACTTCCCTGTCACAGCAGAAAGTAACACTGAGCAGAACTCAGCCAGTGCCTATGGAGGGTGCATTTAGTTCAGCTCTGGCCAGGGGAAAAATCACTTATCCCAGTGGTCAGAACTTGAGTTTTTGCAAGCCTTGCCACTACGGGCTAAAGGAGTCTGGGGTCCTAAATAAATTTAAAAGGCAGTCTAAACCACAATGACTGAAATTTCTGGGCAAGTTCTAGTGTTGTGCTGGGCTCAGAGCAAGTGAACTTTAGGGGCAAGCAACCTAGTGAGACACCAGCTTGGATGACCAAGGGAGTGCTTGCACCACCCCTCCCTCAACCCCAGGCAGTGCATCTAGCAGCTCCAGGAAAGACTCCTTCCCGTTGCATGAGGAGAGAAGAAGGAAGAGTAAAGAGGACGTTGTCTTGCAACTTGACTATCAGTTCAGCCACATAACTCATATACAGTATCAGGCAGAGTTGTGAGGTCCCCATTCCAGGCTCTAACTCCTGGGCAACATTTCTAGACACACACTGGGCCAGAAGAAAACCCACTGCCTTGAAAGAAAGGACCCAGTCCTGAAAGAATTCATCATCTGCTGACTAAAGAGCCCTTGGACCCTGAATAATCACTAGCAACACCCAGGCAGTACTTACTGTGAGCTTTGGGTGAGACCTAGAGTTGTGCTGGCATCAGGCATCACCCAGCACATTCTTAACTGTGATGACTACAGGGAGAGACTCCTGCTTGGGAAAGAAGAAGGAGGAGTAAAGGGAACTTTGTTTGACAGCTTAGGTACCAGCTCTGCCACAGTGCACAGTGGGGTAGAGTACCAAGCAGGCTTTTGGGATTCTCAATTCCAAAGTATTTCTGAACCTGCCCTGGGAGGGCCAGAGGGGAGCCTAATGCCCTGAAAGGAGAGTTCCAGGCCTGGCAGTATTTGCCACAAGTTGACTCAAGAGCTCTTGGGCCTCGAGTGAACATGGGCAGCAGCTAAGCAGTACTTGCCTGGGCAGTGATGGTCTTGGAGAGAGATTCCTTTGCTTGCAGAAAGGGGAGGGAAGAGTAGGAAGGACTTTGTCTTGTAGCTTAGGTGCCAGCTCAGTTGCAGTAGAATAGAGTACCAGGTAGATTCCTAAGGTTCCCAACGCCAGGTCCTGGCTCCTAGAAAGCATCTCGAAATCTGCCTGGGACTTGGGAGGGCAGGGGACAGGTCTTGCTGCCTTGAAGGGAATGGTACAATCCTGGCAGGCTGTGCCAACTGCTGATTGTCAAGTTCTAGGGACTTGACTGAACATAGGTGATATCAAGGCAGTGGTTACCACAGGCCTTGAGTGAGAGCCAGTGCTGTGTTGGCTTCAGGTCTAGCCCAGTGCAGTCATCATGACAGTGGTCACAGGGCTGCTTATATGACCCCTCCACAAGCTTCAGGAAACTTAGCAAAGAGAAAGACTCAATGTGTTTTGAAGAAAGTAAGAAAATAGAACAAATGTCTCTGCCTGGTAATCCTAAGAATTCCTCTGGATCTTATTGAAGACCATCAAGGCAGTACTTCTATGAGTCTGCAAGAGCCAGAGGATCACTGGGCATGGGGTATCCCCAAATGCAGATACAGCTACAGTAACTAAAAACTTAGTTTTTACAGCTACAGTAACTAAAAACTTAGACAACACCCAAGTCCCTACAAATACCTGGAAAGCCTTTCTGAAAAGAATGGGTACAACAGGCCCAGATTTCAAAAACTATACCCACAAGCATCAAAATCATCCAGGAAAACATGACTTCACTAAATGTTCTGAAGAAGGCACCCAGGACCAATCCTGGAGAGATAGAAATACGTGACCTTTTAGACAAAGGTTTCAAAATCACTGCTTTGAGGAAACACAACAAAATTCAAGAAAACACATGAAATAATTTAAAATTATATAAGATAAATTTAACAAAGTTATTGAAATAATTTAAAAGAATCAAGCAGAAATTCTGGAGTTGAATGTAATTGACGTACTGAAGAATGCATCAGAGCTTCTTACCAGCAGAATTGATCAAGCAGAAGAAATAGTGAGTTTAAAGTGAGTTTAAAGACAGGCTATTTGAAAATATACAGTCAGAGGAGAGAAGAAAAAAAGAATAAGGCATATTCACAAGACCTAGAAAATAGATTCAAAAGGCCAAAACTAAGAGTTACTGGCCTTAAAGAGGAGATAGAGAGAGGGAGATAGGAGTAGAAAGTTTATTCAAAGGGATAATAGCAGAGAACTTCCCAAATCCAGAGAAATATATTAATATCTAAGTACAAGAAGGTTATAGAACCACAAGAAAAATTAACCCAAGTAAGGTTACCTTGACTACCTCAAGACATTTAATAATGAAACTTCCAAAAGTCAAAAATAAAGAAAAGATCCTAAAAGCAGCAAGAGAATACACACACACACACACACACACACACTCAGTGAAGCTCCAATACATTTGGCATTAGACTTTTAAGTGGAAACCTTACAGGCCAGGAGAGAGTGACATGACATTTTTAAAGTGCTAGAGAAAAAAGAATCACCCTAGAATAGTATATCTGGTAAAAATACTATTTAAACATAAAGCAGAAATAGACTTTCTGAGACAAATGAAAGTTGAGGGATTTCATTAACCCTAGATCTGTTCTATAAGAAATTCTAAAGGGAGTTTTTTCATTCTAAAAGAAAATGATGTTAATAAGCAATAAGAAATTTTATAAAGGTGTAAAACTCACTGGTAATAGTAAGTAAACAGAAAAACACATAATATTATAGAACTATAATTGTGGTATGTAAACTACTTACATCTTGACTAGAAAAACTAAAAGATGAACTAATCAAAATAGTAACTATAACAACATTTCAACACATAGATAATACAAAAAGATATAAATAGAAAAACAACAAAAAGTTAAAAAGCAGGAGGACAAACTTAAAGTGTAGAGTTTTTATTCATTTTCTCTTTTCTTGTTTTTAGTCTACATAATCATGTTAAGTTGTTATCAGTTTAAAATCATGGCTTATAAAATATTATTTGCAAGCCTAATGGTAACATCAAATAAGAACATACATCAGATTCACAAAAAATAAAAAGCAAGAAATTAAAACATAACCACCAGAGAAAATCATCTTTACTAAACAGAAGACAAGAAGGAAGAAAAGAAGGAGGACCACAAAACAAACAGAAAACAGGTAACAAAATGGCAGGACTAAGTTCTTACTTATCAATAATAATATTGAATGCAAATGGACTAAACTTTCCAATCAAAAGACATAGTGGCAGAATGGATTCAAAACAATGAGACCCAATGATCTGTTGCCTACCAAAAACACACTTCACCAATAAAGACACATAGAGACTGAACATAAAGGAATAAAAGAAGATATTTCATGCCAGTTTAAAGAGAAAAAGAGCAGGAGTAGCTATGCTTATATCCAACACAACAGATTTCAAAACAGAAACTACAAAAAGAGACAATAGAGTCATTTTATAATGATAAAGGGTCAATTCAACAGGAGGCTATAACAACTTTAAATAAGTATACACCCAATGCTGGAGCACACAGATATATAAAGCAAATATTATTAGAGCTAAAGAAAGAGCTAGGCCCCAATACAATAATAGCTGGAGATGTCAACTTTTCATTTTAAGCATTAGAGAGATCATTTAGAGAGAAAATCAACAAAGAAACATCAGACTTAATCTGTAATTTTAGACCCAAGGGAGCTAACATATATTTACAGAACATTTCATCTAATGAATACACAATACACATTATTTTCCTCAGCACATGGATTATTCTGAAGAATAGATCATGTGTTAGGTCACAAAACAAGCCATAAAAAAATTCAAAAAAATGAAATTATATCAAGTATGTTCTCTGGCCACAATTAAATAGACTAGAAATCAATAACATGAGGAATTTTGGAAACTATGCAAACACACTAAAATTAAACACTATGTTTTTGAATGACTAGTGGGACAATGAAGACATTAAGAAAAAAATTATTAAATTTCTTGAAACAAATGACAATGGTAACATAACATACCAAAATCTATGGGATATAGTGAAAGCAGTACTAAGAGGAAAGTTTTAAGCTGTAAGCTACATTAAAAAAGTAGAAAACTTCAAATACACAACCTAAGAAAACAACACAAAAGATCAAGAAAATGAAAAGTAGATTTTTGAAAAGATATGCAAAATAGACAAACTTTTAGCCAGATTAAGAGAAAAAGAGAGACCTAAATAATCAAAATCATAGATGGAGAAGGAGACATTACGACTGATACCACAGAAATTCAAAGGATCATTAGAGGCTACTATGAGCAACTATATACAATGATATTGGCAAAGCTAGAAGAAATGGATAAATTCCTAGATATATGCACCCTACCAAGATTGAACCATAAATAAATCTAAAACCTGAACAGACCAATAACAAGGAACAAGATCAAAGCTGTAATAAAATGTCTCCCAGCAAAGAAAAGCCTGGGATTCAATGTCTTTATTGTTAAATTCTACCAAACATTTAAAAAACTAATACCAACCCTACTCAAACTTCCAAAAATAGGAGCAGAAGGAAATACTTTCAAATTCATGCTATGAGGCCAGTATTACCCTGATATCAAAACCAGATGAAGACACATAAAAAAAGAAAGAAAAGAAAAGAAAACTACAAGCCAGTATCCCTAATGAACATTGATGCAAAAATCCTCAACAAAATATTAGCAACCAAATTCAGCAACACATTAAAAAGATCATTCATTATGACAAAGTAGGATTTATCCCAGGGATGCAAGGATGGCTCAACATATGCAAATTAATCAGTGTGATACATGATATCAACAGAATGGAGGACAAAAACCATATGATCATTTCAATTGATGCTTATAAAGCAGTTGATATAATTCAATCTCCCTTCATCACAAAAGTCCTAAAAACCCTTAAAAAATGGGTATAGAAAGAATATACCTCAACACAATAACAGCCATATACAACAGACCCACAGCTATATCAGACTGAGGAGAAAAACTGAATGCTTTTTCTCTAAGATCTGAAACATGACGAGGATGCCCACTTTCACCATTGTTATTCAACATAGTACTGGAAATCTTAGCTAGAGCAATCAAAAAATAGAAAGAAATAAAAGGTATCCAGATAGGAAGGGACAAAGTCACAGTATCCTTCTTTGCAGGTGACATGATCTTATATATTTGGAAAAACCTAAGGACTTCACAAAAACTATCAGAACTGATAAACAAATTCAATACAGTTGCAGGATACAATGTCAACATACAAAAATTAGTAGCATATCCATATGCTAACAGCAAACAATCTGAAAAAGAAATCAAGAAAGTAATCCCATTTACAATAGCTACAAATAAAATACCTAGGATTTAATTTAACCAAATAAGTGAAAGATCTCTACAGTGAAAACTACAAAACATTATTGAAAGAAATAGAAGAGGACACACACACAAATGGAAAGATATTCCATGTTCATGAATGGGAAGAATCAATATTATTAAAATTTCCATATTACCTAAAGCAATCTACAGATTCAATGCACTTTCTATCAAAATATCAATGACAATCTTCACAGAAAACAGAAAAAAATTCAAAAAATTATATGGAACCACAAAAGACACAGAATCCTGAGCAAAAAGAAAAAAAAGGCTGGAGGAATCACATTATTTGACTTCAAATTATACCACAGAACTATAGTAACCAAAACAGCATGGTTCTGGCATAAAAAGAGACACATAGACCACTGTAAGACAACAGACAACCCAGAAACAAATCCATACATCTACAGTAAACCCATTTTTGGCAAAGTTGCTAATAGTATACTTTGGGGAAAGGGAAATCTCTTCAATAAATGGTGTTTAGAAAACTGGATATCTATATGCAGAAGAATAAAACTAGACCCCATCTCACAGCATGTACAAAAATTAAATCAAAATAGACTAAAGACTTAAATCTAAGACCTCAAACTATGAAACTGAAAGAAAACATTGGAGAATCTCTCCAGGACATTAGAGTTCGTAGATTTCTTGAGTAATACCTCACAAGCACAGGTAACCAAAGTAGAAATGAACAAAGGGGATCATATCAAATTAAAAAACTTATGTGCAGCAGGGCACCCACTTGGACAGACAGAGCAGTTTGTGGAGACTCGCATCACGAACTTTTACTCCAGAACTACTGCAGGAATAAACCAGGAAAGTGGAGAGAACTCACAGACCCTTTGAAGGAAGCAGATTGCTCCTGCAGGACCTGGGAGACAGCCCAAATACCATGAGTGCCCGAGCTGTGAAAATGGGAAAGGGAGACTGTCCACTGACAAACACATAACCACACTGGGGAACCTGAAGGTCTAGATCATGAGAAAAGGATCTGACCTCACCTAGAGCTGAGTCAATTTAGAGAGTCGAGTGAAATACCAGGGTAGAGGAAGCAGTGGAAAAAAGATCTATGGGTGCTCTGCGTCCCCTGGGAAGCTATTTCGGACTTGTTTCACAGAGGTCCTTTGGGGAGAGCTGCCAGAGGTACTGGGAAAAGACCACAGGGAGAAGGAAAACTCCAGTTGAACTTTGTAAAAATTCCAACCAAATGCAAAGTCTCCTGGCCAGAACTTGGGAAAGGGCATAAATCTGATTTGCAGACTCCACAGGCAGGAAAATACAAAAGCCCTGCTTGCTTTCACAGCTGAGAGGCAGGTAGCCTGGGACAAGTTCTTAGCCCTGCTTTCTCACTGCCTGGAAACCAAATCGGTGCTGTTAAGGGGGACACAGTGGGATTGAGACTGGCCTTTTGTATAGTCTCATAGGAGACTCCTTTTCCAAAGGAGCTCGGTGAGGCCTGTGACTGCTGGTTTTCTCCCATTTTCCTGACAACCTACCTGACACAGCAGAGAGAGTCATAATCCTCCTGGGAACATAACTCCATTGACCTGGGAATGACAACCCCATCCCTCATGGCAGTCACAGCAAGCCCTGCCCAAGCAGAGTTTGAGCTCAGCTATGCCTAGCCCTGCCCCCACCTGATGCTCCTTCTCTACTCACTGTGGTAACAGAAGACAAAGGGCATATGCTCTTGGGAGTTCTAGGGTCCCACCCACCACCTGATCCTCCCTATATTACCACAGCTGATGCTCTCGTGGAAGTGCCACCTCCTAGAAGGAGGATAACCAGGACAAAAATAGTGCATTAAACAACCGAAACTAAGGACCCTCAGAGAATCCATTTCACACCCCACCACCACCACCATCAGAGCAAGTGCTGGTATCCATGGCTGAGAGAACTGCAGACGGCTCCTATCACAGGACTCTGCAGACAACCTCCAGCACCAGTCCAGAGCCTGGTAGAACTGCTGTGTGGTTAGATCCAGAAGAGAGATAAGAATCACTACAGTTAGGCTCTCAGGAAGAGACATCCCTAGGAAAAGGGGAGAGTACTACATCAAGGTAACACCCCATGGGACATGAGAATCTGAATAGCCTCGAGCCCTAGATCTTTCCACTGATATATCCTACCCAAATGAGAAGAAACTAGAAAAACAATTCTGGTAATATGACAAAACAAGGTTCTTTAACATCCCCCAAAAATCACACTAGCTTACCAGCAGTGGATCTGAACCAAGAAGCAATTCCCGATTTACCTGAAAAAGAATTCAGAAGGTCAGTTATTAAGCTAATCAAGGAGGCACCAGAGAAAGGTTAAGTTCAATTTAAGGGAAAAAAATCATACAAGAAATGAGAAGAGAAATCTTCAGTGAAATAGATAGCATAAATTAAAAAAAATCACAACTTCAGGATATAGAGAATGTACTTAGAGAAATGCAAGATGTTCTGGAAAGTCTCAGCAATAGGATCGAACAAGCAGGAGAATTTCAGATATCTTTGAGATCTTTTCAAAGATTAATCTCTTTCTTTGAAGGTTTTCAAATTAATGCAATCCAACAAATACAAAGAAAAAAGAATAAGAAAAAATGAACAAAGCCTCTGAGAAGTTTGGGATTATGTTAAGGGACCAAACCTAAGGAATGTTCCTGAGGAAGATAAATCTAAAAGTTTGGAAAACATATTTGGGAGAATAATCAAGGAAAACTTCCCTGGCCTTGCTACAGACCTAGACATCCAAATACAAGAAGCTCAAAGAACAACTGGGAAATTCATCGCAAAAAAATCGTCACCTAGGCAGTATGTCATCAAGTTATCAAAAGTCAAGACAAAGGAAAAAATCTTAAGAGCTGTGAGGCAAAAGTACCAGGTAACCTATAAAGGAAAACCTATCAGATTAACAACAGATTTCTCAGCAGAAGCCCTACAAGCTAGAAGAGATTGGGCTATGTCTTCAGCCTCCTTAAACCAAACAATTATCAGTCAACAATCTTGTATCAGGCACGACTAAGCTTCATAAATAAAGGAAAGACGCTGTCTTTTTCAGACAAATGCTGAGAGAATTTGCCACTACCAAGCCAGCACTATAAGAACTGCTAAAAGAAGCTCTAAATCTTGAGACAAATCCTGAAAACACACAAAAACAGAACCTCTTTAAAGCATAAATCTCACAGGACCTTTAACATAAAAATACAATAAAAGAAAAAAAGATATACAGGCAACAAATAGCACAATGAATGGAATAATACCTCACATCTCAACACTAACATTGAATGTAAATGGACTATATGCTCCTCTTAAAAGATATAGAACTGCAGAATGGATATGGATAAGAATTCACCAGCAAACTGTTTGCTGCCTTCAAGAGACTTACCTAACATGTAAGGACTCAGATAAACTTAAAGTTAAGGGGTGGAAAAAGACATTTCATGAAAATGGACACAAAAAGCAAGCAGGTGTTGCTGTTCTTTTATCAGACAAAAAATCCTTGAAGCAACAGCAGTTTAAAAAGACAAAGAAGGACATTATATAGTAATAAAAGGCCTTGTCCAACAGAAAAATATCACAATTCTAAATATATATGCAGCTAACACTGGAGCTCCAAAATTTATAAAACAATTACTACTAGACCTAAGAAATGAGATAGACAGCAAGACAATAATAGTGGGGGACTTCAATAATTCACTGACAGCGCTAGACAGGTCATCAAGACAGAAAGTCAGTGAAAAAACAATGGATTTAAACTATACCTTTGAACAAACTGACTTAACATATATTTATAGAACATTCTACCTAATAACTGCAGAGTGTACATTCTATTCATTAGCACATGGAATTTTCTTCAAGATAGACCATATGAGAGGCCACAAAACAAGTCTCAGTAAATTTAAGAAAATTGAAATTATATCAAGTACTCTCTCAGACCACAGTAGAATAAAACTGGAAATCAACTCCATAAGAAACCTTCAAAGCCATGCAAATACATGAAAATTATATAACTTTCTCCTGAGTGATCATTGGGCCAACAATGAAATCAAGATGGAAATTTAAAAATTCTTTGAACTGAATAATAATAGCAATAAAATCTATCAAAACCTCTACGATACAACAAACGTGGTGCTAAGAGGAAAGTTCATAGCTCCTAAATGCCTACATCAGAAAGTCTGAAAGAGCACAGACAATCTAAGTTTGCACCTCAAAGAACTAGAGAAACAAGAAAAAATCACACCCAAACACAGTAGAAGGAAGGAAAGAACCAAGATCAGAGCAGAACTAAATTAAATGGAAACAAAAAAGATACAAAAGATAAATGAAGCAAAAATCTGGTTCTTTGAAAAGGCAAATAAAATTGAAAGAACATTAACAAAATTAACCAAAAAAAGGAGAGTGAAAATCCAAATAAGCTAATTAGAAATGAAACGGGAGCTATTACAACCATCTACTATGAGCACACTTACAGGCATAAACAAGAAAACTTAGAGGAGATGAATAAGAAACCACCCTTCTAGCTTAAATCAGGAAGAATTAGATATCCTTAACGGACGAATAACAAGCAGTGAGATTGGAATAGTAATAAAAATATTACCAACAAAAAATATCCAGGACCAGTCAGATTCACAGCTGAATTCTACCAAATATTCAAAGAAGAATTGATACCAATCCTATTGACACTATTCCACAAGACAGAGAGTGGATCTCCCCTAAATTATTTTATGAAGCCTGAATCACCAGACATAACAAAAAAGAAATCTACAGGCCAATATCCTTGATGAACATAAATGCAAAAATTCTTAATAAAATACTAGCTTAACCGAATCCAACAACATATCAAAAAGATGATCCACCATGATGATCAAGTGGGTTTCAAAGTAGGGATGCAGGGATGGTTTAACATATGCAAGTCAATAAATGTGATACATCACATAAACAGAATTAAAAACAAAAATAACATGATTATCTCAATAGACACAGACAAGCATTTGACAAAATCCAGCATCTCTTTATGATTAAAACCCTCAGCAAAATTGGCATACAAGTAACATACCTTAATGTAATGAAAACCATCTATGACAAACCCACAGTCAACATAATATTGACTGGGGAATAGTTCAAAGCATTCCCTTTGAGAACTGGAACAAGACAACAATGCCCACTCTCACCACTTCTATTTAACATAGTACTGGAAGCCCTAGTTGGAACAATCAGACAAGAGAAAGAATTAAGGGCATCCAAATTGGTAAAGAGGAAGTCAAACTGTCACTGTTTGCTGATGATATGATTGTATACCTAGAAAACCCCAAAGACTCCTCTATAAAGCTCCTAGAATTGATAAATGAATTCAGCAGTTTCCAGATACAAAATTAATGTACACAAGTCAGTAGTTCTCCTATACACCAACAGCAATCAAGCTGAGAATCATATCAAGAACTCAACCCCTTTTACAATAGCTGCAAAAAAATAAAATTCTTAGGAATATACCTAACCAAGGAGATGAAAAACTACAAAACACTGTTGAAAGAAATCATAGACTATATAAACAAATAGAAACACATTACATGCTCATGGATGGGTAGAATCAATATTGTGAAAATAACCATACTGCCAAAAGCAATCTACAAATTCAATACCATTCCCATAAAAATATCACCATCATTCTTCACCGAACTAGAAAAAACAATCCTGAAATTCATATAAAACCAAAAAAGAGCCAGCATAGATAAAGCAAGACTAAGCAAAAAGAACAAACCTGGAGGCATCACATTATCTGATTTCAAACTATACTATAAAGTCATAGTAACAAAAACATCATGGTACTGGTATAAAAATAGGCACATAGACCAATAGAACAGAATAGAGAACCCAGAAATAAACCCAAATACCGACAGCCAACTGATCTTCAACAAAGCAAACAAAAACATAATGTGGGGAAAGGATGCTCTATTCAACAAACAATTCTAGGATAAGTGGTTAGCCACATGTAGGAGAGTAAAACTGAATCCTCATCTTTCACCTTACACAAAAATCAACTCAAGATGGATCAAGGACTTAAATCTAAGATCTGAAACTGTAAACATTTTAGAAGATAAAATTTGATAAACTCTTCTAGACATTGGCTTATGCAAGGATTTCATGACCAAGAACCCAAAAGCAAATGGAATAAAAACAGATAAATAGGTGAGACTTAATTAAACTAAAGAGTTTTGCACAGTAAAAAGAACAGTCAGCAAAGTAAACAGACAATCCACAGAGTGGAAGAATATTTTCCCAATTTATACATCTGACAAAGGACTAATATCCAGAATCTACAATGAACTCAAGCAAATTAGCAAGAAAGAAGCAAACAATCCGATCTAAATTGGGCTAAGGACATGAATAGACAATTCTCAAAAGAAGATGTAGAAATGGTGAACAAACATATGAAAAAATGTTCAACATCACTAATTATCAGGGAAATGCAAATCAAAACCACAATGCAATACCACCTTACTCCTACAAGAATGGCCATAATCCAAAAAAATCAAAAACTAATAGATGTTGGCGTGGATGTTGTGAAAAGGGAACACTTCTACACTGCTGATGGGAATGTAAATTAGTACAACCACTATGGAAAACAGTGTGGAGATTCCTTAAATAACTAAAAGTGGAACTACCATTTGATCCAGCAATCCCATTACTGGTTATCTACCCAGGGGAAAAGAAGTCATTATACAAAAAGATACTTGCATACACATGTTTATAGCAGCACATTTCATAATTGCAAAAATGTGGAACCAACCCAAATGTCTACCAATACAACTAGTATATAAAGAAACTGTGAGAGAGAAATATATAATTACATATTATATATTATATATATTTATATAATATATATAATATATAATATATATTATTAATATATAATATAATATAATATATATTATTAATATATAATATAATATAATATATATTATTAATATATAATATAATATAATATATAATATATATTATTAATATATAATATAATATATAATAGTATATATATAATGGAATACTACTCAGCTGTAAGAAAGAATGAATTAATGGCATTCACAGCAATTTGGATGGGATTGGAAACTCTTATTTTAAGTGAAGTATCTCAGGAATGGAAAAGCAAACATCATACGTTCTCATTTATAAGTGGGCACTAAGCTATGAGGATGCAAAGGCATAAGAATGACACAGTGGACTTTGAGGACTGTGGGGGAAAGGATGGAAGTGGGGTGAGCAATAAGATACTAACATTTGGGTTCAGTGTATACTGCTCAGGTGATGGGTGCACCAAAATCTTGTAAGTCACCACTAAAGAACTTACTCATGTAATCAAATACCACCTGTTCCCCAAAAACCTAAGGAAATTTTTTAAAAATAGAAAAAAGTCATTGACCTGCAAAAAAAAATAACTTGTGAACAGCAAAGTAAGCAATGAACAACCCACAAATGAGAGAAATATTTGAAAACTGCTCATCTGACAAGGAATTAATAACCAGAATCTATAAGGAGTTCAAATAACTCTATAGGAAAAAAATTAATAATCCAATTTTAAAATAGGCAAAAGATATGAATAGACTTTTCTCAAAAGAAGACATGCAAATGGCAAACAGGTATATGAAAAGATGCTCAATGTCACTGATCATCAGAGAAATGCAAATCTAAGCTACAATGAGATATCATGTCAGTTGTGCCTGTAACACAAAGAAAGAATAAATGCTTGAGGTAATGGATACCCCATTTATCCTGATGTGGCTACTACACATTGTATTCCTATATCAAAGTATCTTATGAACCCCATAAATACATATGCCTACTATGAACCCACGAAAATTAAAAAAAAAAAAGTTTTGGTATTTAAAGAGGCATTTAGTTTTCATCTGTGATTATCTCTCCACTTACACATTTTTAATTTCCTTGATCACTAATTTTCTCATTTAATCTTTTAGCATTCTTATTTGTCATTTTCAGTAGAGTCCTTTAGCATCCACCTACAGTCTATGAAGAATTGAGTTAGTTTTATGCTACTTTCTTATTTCCCTCTCATTTTTCATCCTTTTCTTTAGTTATTATTATAGATAATATTTGTACATTTACCTTCTATCTTCATCCCACCTTTGCTGAAATCTGATATGTATAACCACACTCTCTGTCTCTCTCATGTAGTCACCAGCAGTCTTTTTTCACAAGTTTTCCAAGTGTCCTCTTGGTCAAATGAATATTTTCCTCTAGTAGATTTCTGAAGAATGCTAATGATTACAGAATTCACTAAGTTCGGGTATGTTTAAAATTGTTTTTCTAGAGTTTTTTACTTTTAAATGATTGTTTCATTAGAAATAAAATACTTGGTCCACACTTCCCTTCATGAAATAATTCTTTATTTAAAAAAATACTTATTTATTATTGCATGGCTTCATATATTGTTTTGAGAAGTGTGATGCCAGTCAACAGTTTTGCACTTGTAAGTTAGTATTTTGTTTTTTTCATGGAAGCCTCAAGGATTTTCCTTTTGTCTTTGAAGTCTAAGAGTTTTATAAAATATATCTCAGTATTGGTCGTCCTGGGGTAATTTCTCAAAAACTTCATAGGTCCTTCTGATATAAAAATTCGTGTTTTCTTTTGTGTCTGGAAAATGGCATTTAATTACAGTTTTAAATATTAAAAGTGTTCCATTATTTTACCTTCTTTGGTCAGAATCTCCAATTATATGTATGCTATTTCTTCTCTACCTGTTTTTTTGCTATCAACACATTTTCTCTGATTTGTTTTCATTCTTTATCTAATTTCTATTCTTTTTGTTATTACTTTAATTATAAAATGGGAGAGTGTTGTTCTATGCCTGTTATTAAATTTTTGTTTGAATCTACTATCCCCTGACAGTCTTGTAATTTAGTCTTCATTTCCAAAACAATTTTGATTTTTAAATTTTTTCCCCTTTTCTTTCCCTGGTTCTATCAACACTTTTCATGTTCTTTCTGCTTTTTGTCTATTTCTGTTTTTGGTTCTTAAATCTCTAATTCAAGGTGATTTTCCATATTCCCAAATTCTTGCTTCAGTATATTTAATTAACTTCGCAGTTTTGTCTTTCAGGTTTTTTTCTGCCTCACGGTTATTATTTGAGGGAGAATTTTCACCAGTTGAAATGTGTCGACTCTTGTTTTCTGATTTTATAAATAACTTTGAGTATACTTTTTAGTTGTCTTCCATTTATTTTTAAAGATTCGCTGATATTTGTCTTTCTATTGCTTGATATTGTGTCATTAAAAAAAGAATATTTTTAATTCAATGCTGCCTTCTTCTGCCAGTGTACAAAAGTCTAATTTCTTTAGTGGATTTTAAGTGTGTGTGTATATGTGTGCATATGGGGGACAGACATTTTGTGTCCTCTATTTTTTGTTTTTGTTTGTTAGTTTGTTGTCTTGCAATACTCTAAAAGTTTTCTATTCACTTGTTTCCCTCATAACCACTCAGCTATCAAATGGCTCCTTCTCCTTCCTCGTTGTCTCTTTCTGTTCCTGAAGCTATCTTTCAAAGATTGCCATTTCAAATCATATCTACCTTTAGATCATTTCTTGTCATTGGTAATTAGATCTATCAATAGTAATTTCTAGCAGTTTCACACTTATGGTAGACTCTCTCTTTCTGGCCGTGGTTTCAGACAAATTTATGTTCACCTTTTGTTGTCATCTTCCCCTTTTCTTCTGTTTTTCTCAAGCTGTCCTTGCTTGTCTTGAAAAGCTTGTGGTAGGATCATGAATGACGGCTCACTGGGATTTGGCAATTTTTCTTTCTACGGTTATTTTGAAGTTTGGTAATTCTGTCCTCTATTTATGTTGAGAGTGTGGGGTTTGTGCAGTTTTTGTTGTGTGTTGTTGTTGTTGTTCTTGTCATACTCTATTGTTTTAAAATAATATTTAGGAAGATATACACTTAGATTTCTGCTATTTCTGCTATTATGTTTAGCTACCCAGAAGTCCCCACATATCATTATAGAACAATGCTCTCTCATTTTGTAGCATGAACAAGAGCTAGTATTAAAGATAAAAATTTTTATGCTATATGACTCTTGTACAAGTCAGGCACCTAATCAGTGGTAGATGCTAAGAATAACATGCTGTAGTGACTAAGACCTCATACCATAGGATAAATAAATCTCATTTCAAAGATTGGTATTCTAGCTGTTATCATGGGTTACTTACCTAACTACTTTTGCCCCTCACTATCTTCATTTAACAAATAGGGATTATGCTTACCTCATGGTTGTTTTGTGAAAACTAAATGAAATAAACTACAAAAAGTCTGAAATATATCCTCTAACATCATGTATCTCAATAAATATAAATAGGAACCCCTCTTCTCCAAAAATGTACCCTTAAAGCTTTTTTAGAGTTCTTTCCACAATATCCTGCTGCCTATGTAGTTAGAGCTTTGACCAACCCAGTCTTGGCTTACTACGAGGAAGAATAAAGGTTATTTTAGCATGTGAGTATTACATGTGGCTCTAGGTTTTTTAAGACATCAAAAGAAAGCCAGGTATGGTGGCTCATACCTGTAATCCCAGCACTTTGGGAGGCTGAGGAGGGTGGATCATGAGGTCAAGAGATGGAGAACATCCTGGCCAACATGGTGAAACCCCATCTCTACTAAAAGTACAAAAGTCAGCTGGGCGTGGTGGTGCACACATTTAATCCCAGCTACTCGGGAGGCTGAGGCAGGAGAATCACTTGAACTGGGAGGCAGAGGTTATGGTAAGCCAAGATTGTGCCACTGCACTCCAGCTTGGCCACAGAGTGAGACTCTGCCAAACAAACAAACAAACAAAATTCAAAAGAAATATCTCAGCATCCAAAGAAAACTTGAGAATCTAATATCCTTTTGGGATGTTAAACCCCTCCACAATATTCCCGGAAGTTGGTCATTCATCTAATTTAGTGGGTCTGTAATCACAAGCAAACAAAGAAAAAAATTACTATTTCCTAAGAAGACTATGTTTTTTCCTCTGTATTTTTGGCTGTACAAATGTCCTTTATTATGTAGACCTGACATCTCCCACCCTTCAACTTCCATCCACTATTTCAGCTTCCATCCATTGTTTCCAGTCCTATCAACTAAAAGCCACTACATTAACTCTATGTCCCAGTGCTCTGATAGTCTCACAAGAGTTATTTAAACCAAGTGTTCCATTAAACCTTTCTTCCCAAACTGTGAAGCCTTCATTGTTTTGGAGACTGTTTCTGCTCTGTAGAAATAACTTGGCTTTCTGCCTGATTGTCCCTAAGATAGAGGTTAGAATGTTTTTCCCTGACTGCAAAGTCTACCAGATCCCTCTCAGCAATGCCCCGTTTTGCATCTTCTCAAGAGCCCAGACTTTCACACAGCAGAGCACCTGTGGTAATAATCTCTTCTCCATATACTAAAGTGCATTGTCTAGTTATAGGATATAGATATGTGCCCAGCAGGGCTCAGAACCTTTAGTGAAAGTTTCTATTTCTGATTTTATTTCATGCTTCCTCTTATTTTGGAACGGATTCTCTCACTTCACTCTTCCTCTCCCATCCCCCATTCCTGCCAGCATATTGTCATATTTGATTGAGTATATCAGTAATATAAACTGATGAGCTGCATAGAAATATGATGTAGATATAAAGGCATTCATCAAACAAGTTTAGAGTGGCCCCAAGTTTAAAACAAATTATAAATAGACTTGTCATGAAACTCCATTTTAGCAGACAGCATGACAACAAAATAGGCAGAATACTGTCTAATAGACTTAGGTTGCTGGCATAGCTACCGTATCCATCATGTTTGCTACCATGTCTTTGATTTCAAATATAATATTTTCTCCACTTCTGGCCACGTATCAGATATTCTTCATTTATTCAACATAGTCATCAAATTCTTAAAGCAAATGATATTCCTATTTCCCAACCAAGTGATTGTCACTAGCAAAATGGTGGTATTGTGAATAGTAGTAGTAGTAATAATAGATAGCTTTTGTTGGGTACAAATCTGTCTACCCGATTGAATGCTTTACGTACCATCACAATAGTCCTATAATCATCACTATCGTCCTATAAGTCTTCAATGCCTGTGCCTTTGCCTAAATATACCATAATATAGCTCTTTCTTTTCATGAAATTCCACTTCATGTCCTTCCTTTGTAGTCCTTGTCGTCTGGCTCCTGCCTCATCACTCTGTTGATACTAATCACCAATAGCCATCTTATTAACCAATTCAAAAGCTTCTCTTGTTTTCTCATCCTGTTTGGTCTTTCCTCCTGGGTTTTATTTTACATTTCTGACTATTATCTCATTCATTAACTTTTCTAATAATTATTACAACACTTATTTTATAGATAAAGTAGTTGAGTCTTCCATGGGTTAAATAACTTGCCCAGGGTTACACAGCTAGTAAGTGAAAGAGCCAGGGTCGACAACTCTAGTGTTCAGGTTTTTTACCCCACTAAGCAATCCCAAATCCCAAAACTCAAACTTCACAGTTATTTAACCAACTCTACTCCACAGATATTTGCCTCCACTTCACCTGGGCACGTCATTCCCATGGCCATGCTTTGTGGACTTGAAGTTCCAAGATCATAAACTAAAATTGTGATTTACTAATCACAACAGTTCCCCTGTAATTATGCCTCCTTTGTATCATTTGTTTATTTTTATTGTATGTATTTAAGGTGTATAACATGATGTTTTGATATACATATGCATAGTGAAATAATTGCTACACTCAAGCAAATTAACTTATTCATTACTCACAGTTATCTTTTTTTAAATGCTAAAAGTATCTACAATCTACTCTTAGCAAATTTTCAGTATATAATACAACATAATTAACAGTAGTCCTCATGCTGTACCTTAGATCTATAGACTTAGTCATCTTACTTAACTATAAATTTGTATCCTTTGGCCTACATCTCCTTATTCTGTCCCATTCCTCCCACCCATGGTAATTACCATTTTACTGTCTGTTTCTACATATTAGCCTCTGTTCAGTTTTAACATATAAGTGAAATCGTACAGTATTTTTCTTTCTGTTTCTGACTTATTACACTTAGAATAAGTGATCCTAGAATAAGGATCTCTAAGTGATCCTTAGAATAAGGCTCTCCAATTTCATCCACAGTATCATAAATGGCAGATTTTTCTTTTATTTTTAAGGCCGAGTAGTATTTCATTGTGTATATATACCAGTCATCCACTGATGAACACTTAGTTTGTATCCATGTCTTGATCATTGTGACTAATGCTGCAGTGAACGTAGGAGTGCAGTCATCTCTGAGGTGCTAATTTCATTTCTTTGACTATTTCACCAGATGAGGGGTTGCTAGATCATATGGTAGTTCCATTTTTAATTTTTTGAGCAACCTCCATACTGTTTTAATTAACAGCTATACCAATTTACATTCCCACCAAGCCGTCTTCTTAAATAATTTTAGTACAACTCTATTCCATTTCTTCAAGTCTCCTCTCGCTGGTCAAACTGCTGCATTTGCCCTATTAATCTGGTACTACATTCATCTACCTACTCTGTTTCTGAATAGATAGATGCTCTGCTGGAAAAAGGGTATTTTGTCGTGACATCCTTAGTGCTATTAAACTCCATATTCCTGTCCACTCCCTTTGCTCCTTCCCCTAAACCCACCACTCCACTGATGTCACTCTACTCCCAACAAGTGCTAGAGTCTTTTCTCCAGCATAATAAAGACCATGGAAGATGAAACCACCGTATTTTCCTCTCTTCTTCCTCCAAGCTTATTTTCACTTATCTTCATCTTCCCACATCTACATTTCAAACTTGGCTGTACATTAGAATCCCCTGTGGAAATGGTATGATTCCCAACACTCAGGCAGAGCCCCAGTCCAATTAAATCAACATCTATTGGGCATGGGGTACAGGTATATATATATATATATATATATATGTATATATATATGTGTGTGTATATATCTATATACGTGTGTGTGTATATATATATGTATATAGATAGATAGATAGGTTTTTTTTTGAGTTGGAGTCTCGTTATGTTGCCAGGCTGGAGTGGAGTGGCGCAATCTCAGCTCACTGCTACCTCTGCCTCCCAGGTTCAAGCGTTCCTCCTGCCTCACCCTTTCGAGTAACTGGGACTA
>NC_045442.1:73051165-73055378 GCF_002776525.5 Piliocolobus tephrosceles
TCTAATCTCAGACATTCAGAGAGCAATCTTTTAAACCAGCTTGATTATAAGAATCACCAGGTATGCTTATTAAATGTTCAGATCCCCAGTCTGCTCTGGTGGAAACATTAATTTGGAAGATCTGGATTGGAGTCCAAGAATGTAGCTAACAATTACCTGCAGGTAATTATTGTTTTCAGGCTAATTTGGGAAACACTATACTAGACTTTCCTGTATGTCTTCTCTAACATTTTCACACTGTACTGGCACTTCTTCTGATCTCAAATATCTCTAAATATTTCTCATTCTTGAATGATCTTCCTTCTGCTATACATTTTCCTAAAGTTAACACAATCTCTCTCTTCTCTTTTTATTATCAAAAGTCTTTACAATGCCTTCCATTCAGTCCTTAACCCAGCTTATTCTAGGTTTTATCCACAATACTCTTTTAACCCAAGATTTCCAACAAATAGCCAAAAGCCTTTTCTGTTTTATTTATTTTTTTCTGAATTCACTTCTCTGTAAGCATTTGAGCTTAACAATCTGCCCACTCTGAAAACATTATTCTTCCTTGACTTTCTTCCTACTTCTGCAAACAACCTTTCTCTCTTTTAGTGAGTCAGCTTTCTCTACCTTCTCCTTAAGTGTTTTTCACAAGAATCTGTCTTTCTCACTGTTCTCCACAGACACATTCTTTATAGGTATTCTCTTCCAGTATTGTGGCTTCAACTAAAGCTACATACTATCTAGTCTCAACATTTTATCTCCAAATTTAAGCTCTACAGTTTTACATGCAACAAGTAGTTGAGTCTTCCATGGGTTAAATAACTTGCCCAGGGTTACACAGCTAGTAAGTGAAAGAGCCAGGATGATGTTTCTCATTCATCACGCCCAAAAGTAAACTCATTATTGCTCTGCCTACATCATCTTCTGTCTCAGCTACTTCTGTTAAAATCACCCTGCTTAGAATCGCTCAGGTAGAATTCCTGAAATAATTCCTAGTGCTACTGCTTGTATCTGAGTTTATATGAGCACATATATCATCAGATCTTTCCATCCTAGCACCACTTCGGAGTGAGGGATCATCTCCTGCTCATCTCAGTCCTGAATAATTTGTCCCAACCAGCGGTGCATTCTTAACCTCCACCAAATCTCATGAGTGTCTCACCTCAGTGACCTGGGACCTCCCTTTTACCTTTGGATCATCTTCTATGCTTGGCTTTTGGAGACTGTTCCCATGGTGATATTCGTGGCTATCCTCTTAGACTGCATTTCTCCCTCGGCTGTATTGCCTTAGTTAGCCCTGCACAAATTCTTCTCAAGGTCCCACTCTCCCCCAAGACCAGTTTTCTTGGAAAAGATGCTGTGGCAATCCTCCAGCTATATTTGCCCTATCCCTATGAGGAAGCACTTGACAGATTCTATTTATAAAACATTTCTTGCGTCTTTGTCCTTCTCTCTATTCCCTGACCAACTCTAATCCAGGATTTTATTCTGTTGGCCTGCAACTACTATAGTAGTCTCTGCCTTATCCCTTTCCTTGTCTCCACACAGCCATCTAATTGCATAATTCTCCTGCTTAAAGTCATTAATTGCTCTTTATTGCCAATAGGCTAACAAATAGGAATTTTTTAACTTGCCGTACAAATGGCTGGCCACCCTTCAGCTGGCACTAACGTGCTTTCTAGTCTTTCCTCCAACCACTTTGTCCTCCAAAGTCTTCTGCCCTACTCCTTGCCTCTCTCATTTTACCCATCTTTATTCTCTCTCTCTCTCAAACCATTGGGTGGTTTAGATAAAACTGCTGTGGAATTGTGGGCTTAGAAGATTTAAAATAAGGCAAAATGTTTCTCCAGGGGAATACATTGAAACTCTATATATTTATGCCTTTCTCAAGCCCAGATTCGTAAGTCTAAAGCAATCAGCCAGTGCCACCAGGAAGAGTAGAATTCCTGACTGATGCAGGAAGAGGCATATTCAGTGAATGCCTTCCATTCTCACACGTTGGTTCAGCGGGGTGTTAATGGGATTACCCACGCTTCATTTGGAGAAGGCTTGGCTCAGAATATATATCTGGATCATACCTGAATACCCAAGGAGAGCTTTCTACATCATAAACATCTTTGAGCCCTTGCATAGATGTTAAAACCTTGGGTGCCTTTGTTGTGGTCCTTAATTCTGTTAATCGCCCTAGGTAAAGATTAGCTGCTCTTGTCAATTTAATTCAGCTTCAAACAAAGCAACAAGGTCACTATTTTTTTCCATTCTCTCTCTCCCTCTCCCTCTCTCCCTTTGCCAGCAAGCAGGATTGAGTTGTCATGTAGCTGTAATAGGCAGCGCGGGGAATCGTTAGTCCACCTCAACACCCTGACTGATGGGCACTTCACTTCAATCATCTTCCTGAGCAGTGGTGGCCCAGTACTATTGACACTGTGTCAGCTGCGAGAGAAGATGCCTTAATCGGCCTCGACACCCTCTGCATTGATTTGACAAGTTGCTGTAATGACCTTCTTGTTTTTCTGAAGGATTACTGTTTACTTGGAAGGTGCTGCTGACTACATGTACTGCATTGTCATGGAAACGCCGCCTCCCCACCAGGCAGGGGTGGAGGGTGACATTGGGAGACTCTGAATATTTCAATAAACTGGTCTGTCCCAGGAGTACTAATTCCAGCCCATTAATCAGATCTACTCTGAAGAGCCAACCAGAATTAGAAACCAGCCTTGTCAGGTCCCCTGTAAAAGACAGTTTGCTACAAAACTCATTATATTTCCAAAATCCATGTTTGGGTTTCCTTGTAGTAAGGAAGTGCTGTTCCTGTGGCCACCTCCTGTGTGCACCTGGAATTTATAGCCATTTATCTATTATTGAAAGAGACTGGTTCTTCCCATGCAGACACGCCCTAGAATTAGAAGGAGGAGTACGAATGAAAGACAGAACACAACACTTTGAGTACCTGCCATGTAACTGGTAGTGAGTTAGGCACCATTACATATGTGAGTAAAAATTGCTCTATAAATATTAACTATGATTATTGTCTTATTTCATTGATTTTAAGATAAATGATTTTCCCATCCTAACATTACAGAAATTGGGTACATCTTATAAATCAATCCCAGTTTGCATTTGTTGTCAGCCAGGTGGCAGCTGTGACATACCTGGGAGAAAAGCTTCCATTGTCACCTCCTAGTAAGAGAAAAAAAAAAAAAGGAAACATAATCAAAGTGTTTTAGATTCAGTATTGCACATTTTGCAGTAAATGCTTTATATGGATTACTTTTTTGAATCCTTAACAAATCTTATACAATTACATACTGTATTTTTTTTTTTCTCACATAACAAGAAGTCCAGAAGGAAAAGTTTGCTGGCATTGTTTCAACTGTTTAAGGATGCCACAGCCAAAGTCCCAGCAATTTTCTTTGTCTATTCCTCCTGTACCAAAGATAGCTGCTGAGGCTGAAGACATCACATCCTAATTACAAACACAAAGATGAATAAAGCTCAAAAACTATGGCTCTCAGCTATATCAGACCCCTTTAAAAGGATTCCTCTACTTCACTCTTAACAATTTCCACCTGCATCTCATTAACCACCCCTATCTTCAAGGAAAACTGGGCTTTAAAAAAAATCATGGCATGTTGTTTCCCCTACTGAAACTAGGACTATATTATTGAGAGGAGCATAATGAATATTGAGTAGGCAACTTCAGTCTCTGTCTTACCCTAGGAGGAAGGCATTACTGTATGCCCATTGTACAGATCATGAAATTGAAGCTTAAAGAGGCTGAGGATTGACCCTTCCAACTGTCCCACAAAATAAATATTCTCATCCCTACACTACAGATAAAGGATAAAGCAAGTTTACAGAGATTAGGTCACTGGCCCTCATTGTCACAAGTCTAGTTTACCCTAGCATTCAAACACCATGTACTATACCACAAGTCATTTTAGGAAGGGCTTATTTTCAATGGTTGTAGATGAAATGATTTGGAGATGAAAGCAGGAACGGGGCTAGGAAATGCCACTGAAGTTATGTTTCTCTTCTTCTTCCAGGGATGCAGCCAGCAGTCATGAGCAGAACCCATCTTCGTGAGTGTCTGTTATTTGTTTGATATATATTAAGCATGTACAGAATGTCTGACTGCTTTTTCAAAACTCTTAAATGGAGATGATGTGCTCATCTTTTACTGCCTTTTTTTTTTTTTTTTTTTTTTTTTGAGACAGAGTCTCGCTCT